>NC_050571.1:6882668-7100168 GCF_013265735.2 Oncorhynchus mykiss | reverse complement strand
ACAATACAACACATTATTACACCACTACATATCTACAATACAACACATTATTACACAACTACTCTACCACTACATATCTACAATACAACACATTATTACACCACTACATATCTACAATACAACACATTATAACACCACTACATATCTACACTACAACACATTATTACACCACTACTCTACCACTACATATCTACAATACAACACATTATAACACCACTACATATCTACAATACAACACATTATAACACCACTACTCTACCACTACATATCTACACTACAACACATTATAACACCACTACATATCTACAATACAACACATTATAACACCACTACATATCTACAATACAACACATTATTACACCACTACATATCTACAATACAACACATTATTACACCACTACTCTACCACTACATATCTACACTACAACACATTATTACACCACTACATATCTACACTACAACACATTATTACACCACTACTCTACCACTACATATCTACAATACAACACATTATAACACCACTACATATCTACAATACAACACATTATAACACCACTACATATCTACAATACAACACATTATAACACCACTACATATCTACACTACAACACATTATTACACCACTACTCTACCACTACATATCTACAATACAACACATTATTACACCACTACATATCTACACTACAACACATTATTACACCACTACTCTACCACTACATATCTACACTACAACACATTATAACACCACTACATATCTACACTACAACACATTATAACACCACTACTCTACCACTACATATCTACACTACAACACATTATAACACCACTACATATCTACACTACAACACATTATTACACCACTACTCTACCACTACATATCTACAATACAACACATTATAACACCACTACATATCTACAATACAACACATTATTACACCACTACATATCTACACTACAACACATTATAACACCACTACATATCTACACTACAACACATTATAACACCACTACTCTACCACTACATATCTACACTACAACACATTATAACACCACTACATATCTACACTACAACACATTATTACACCACTACTCTACCACTACATATCTACAATACAACACATTATAACACCACTACATATCTACAATACAACACATTATAACACCACTACATATCTACAATACAACACATTATTACACCACTACATATCTACACTACAACACATTATTACACCACTACTCTACCACTACATATCTACAATACAACACATTATAACACCACTACATATCTACAATACAACACATTATTACACCACTACATATCTACACTACAACACATTATAACACCACTACTCTACCACTACATATCTACAATACAACACATTATTACACCACTATATATCTACAATACAACACATTATTACAACACTACTCTACCACTACATATCTACAATACAACACATTATTACACCACTACATATCTACAATACAACACATTATTACACCACTACATATCTACAATACAACACATTATAACACCACTACATATCTACAATACAACACATTATTACACCACTACTCTACCACTACATATCTACAATACAACACATTATTACACCACTACATATCTACAATACAACACATTATTACACCACTACATATCTACAATACAACACATTATTACACCACTACTCTACCACTACATATCTACAATACAACACATTATAACACCTCTACATATCTACAATACAACACATTATTACACCACTACACTACAACACATTATTACACCACTACTCTACCACTACATATCTACAATACAACACATTATAACACCACTACATATTTACAATACAACACATTATTACACCACTACATATCTACAATACAACACATTATTACACCACTACATATCTACAATACAACACATTATTACACCACTACATATCTACACTACAACACATTATTACACCACTACTCTACCACTACATATCTACAATACAACACATTATTACACCACTACATATCTACAATACAACACATTATAACACCACTACATATTTACAATACAACACATTATAACACCACTACATATTTACAATACAACACATTATTACACCACTACATATCTACAATACAACACATTATTACACCACTACATATCTACAATACAACACATTATTACACCACTACATATCTACAATTCAACACATTATTACACCACTACTCTACCACTACATATCTACAATACAACACATTATTACACCACTACATATCTACAATACAACACATTATAACACCACTACATATCTACAATACAACACATTATAACACCACTACATATCTACAATACAACACATTATTACACCACTACTCTACCACTACATATCTACAATACAACACATTATTACACCACTACATATCTACAATACAACACATTATTACACCACTACATATCTACAATACAACACATTATAACACCACTACTCTACCACTACATATCTACAATACAACACATTATTACACCACTACATATCTACAATACAACACATTATTACACCACTACATATCTACAATACAACACATTATTACACCACTACATATCTACAATACAACACATTATTACACCACTACATATCTACAATACAACACATTATAACACCACTACTCTACCACTACATATCTACAATACAACACATTATTACACCACTACTCTACCACTACATATCTACAATACAACACATTATTACACCACTACATATCTACAATACAACACATTATAACACCACTACATATCTACACTACAACACATTATTACACCACTACTCTACCACAACATATCTACAATACAACACATTATAACACCACTACATATCTACACTACAACACATTATTACACCACTACTCTACCACTACATATCTACACTACAACACATTATTACACCACTACATATCTACAATACAACACATTATAACACCACTACATATCTACACTACAACACATTATTACACCACTACTCTACCACTACATATCTACACTACAACACATTATTACACCACTACATATCTACAATACAACACATTATAACACCACTACATATCTACACTACAACACATTATTACACCACTACTCTACCACTACATATCTACACTACAACACATTATTACACCACTACTCTACCACTACATATCTACAATACAACACATTATAACACCACTACATATCTACAATACAACACATTATTACACCACTACTCTACCACTACATATCTATAATACAACACATTATAACACCACTACATATCTACACTACAACACATTATTACACCACTACTCTACCACTACATATCTACACTACAACACATTATTACACCACTACATATCTACAATACAACACATTATAACACCACTACATATCTACACTACAACACATTATTACACCACTACTCTACCACTACATATCTACAATACAACACATTATTACACCACTACTCTACCACTACATATCTATAATACAACACATTATAACACCACTACATATCTACACTACAACACATTATAACACCACTACTCTACCACTACATATCTACAATACAACACATTATAACACCACTACATATCTACAATACAACACATTATTACACCACTACATATCTACAATACAACACATTATAACACCACTACATATCTACACTACAACACATTATTAC
Source organism: Oncorhynchus mykiss (assembly GCF_013265735.2). Taxonomy (NCBI): domain Eukaryota; kingdom Metazoa; phylum Chordata; class Actinopteri; order Salmoniformes; family Salmonidae; genus Oncorhynchus; species Oncorhynchus mykiss. The sequence goes on along the minus strand of NC_050571.1, from coordinate 7,096,461 downwards.
ACCACTACTCTACCACTACATATCTACAATACAACACATTATAACACCACTACATATCTACAATACAACACATTATAACACCACTACTCTACCACTACATATCTACAATACAACACATTATAACACCACTACATATCTACAATACAACACATTATTACACCACTACATATCTACAATACAACACATTATAACACCACTACATATCTACACTACAACACATTATTACACCACTACTCTACCACTACATATCTATAATACAACACATTATAACACCACTACATATCTACACTACAACACATTATTACACCACTACATATCTACACTACAACACATTATTACACCACTACTCTACCACTACATATCTACAATACAACACATTATAACACCACTACATATCTACAATACAACACATTATAACACCACTACTCTACCACTACATATCTACAATACAACACATTATAACACCACTACATATCTACAATACAACACATTATTACACCACTACATATCTACAATACAACACATTATAACACCACTACATATCTACACTACAACACATTATTACACCACTACTCTACCACTACATATCTACAATACAACACATTATTACACCACTACTCTACCACTACATATCTACAATACAACACATTATAACACCACTACATATCTATAATACAACACATTATAACACCACTACATATCTACACTACAACACATTATTACACCACTACATATCTACACTACAACACATTATTACACCACTACTCTACCACTACATATCTACAATACAACACATTATAACACCACTACATATCTACAATACAACACATTATAACACCACTACTCTACCACTACATATCTACAATACAACACATTATAACACCACTACATATCTACAATACAACACATTATTACACCACTACATATCTACAATACAACACATTATAACACCACTACATATCTACACTACAACACATTATTACACCACTACTCTACCACTACATATCTACAATACAACACATTATAACACCACTACATATCTACAATACAACACATTATAACACCACTACTCTACCACTACATATCTACACTACAACACATTATAACACCACTACATATCTACAATACAACACATTATAACACCACTACATATCTACAATACAACACATTATTACACCACTACATATCTACAATACAACACATTATTACACCACTACTCTACCACTACATATCTATAATACAACACATTATAACACCACTACATATCTACACTACAACACATTATAACACCACTACTCTACCACTACATATCTACAATACAACACATTATTACACCACTACTCTACCACTACATATCTACAATACAAAACATTATAACACCACTACATATCTATAATACAACACATTATAACACCACTACATATCTACACTACAACACATTATTACACCACTACATATCTACACTACAACACATTATTACACCACTACTCTACCACTACATATCTACAATACAACACATTATAACACCACTACATATCTACAATACAACACATTATAACACCACTACTCTACCACTACATATCTACAATACAACACATTATAACACCACTACATATCTACAATACAACACATTATTACACCACTACATATCTACAATACAACACATTATAACACCACTACATATCTACACTACAACACATTATTACACCACTACTCTACCACTACATATCTACAATACAACACATTATAACACCACTACATATCTACAATACAACACATTATAACACCACTACTCTACCACTACATATCTACACTACAACACATTATAACACCACTACATATCTACAATACAACACATTATAACACCACTACATATCTACAATACAACACATTATTACACCACTACATATCTACAATACAACACATTATTACACCACTACTCTACCACTACATATCTACACTACAACACATTATAACACCACTACATATCTACAATACAACACATTATTACACCACTACTCTACCACTACATATCTACACTACAACACATTATTACACCACTACATATCTACAATACAACACATTATTACACCACTACTCTACCACTACATATCTACAATACAACACATTATAACACCACTACATATCTACACTACAACACATTATAACACCACTACTCTACCACTACATATCTACACTACAACACATTATTACACCACTACATATCTACACTACAACACATTATTACACCACTACTCTACCACTACATATCTACAATACAACACATTATTACACCACTACATATCTACACTACAACACATTATTACACCACTACTCTACCACTACATATCTACAATACAACACATTATAACACCACTACATATCTACAATACAACACATTATTACACCACTACATATCTACACTACAACTCATTATTACACCACTACTCTACCACAACATATCTACAATACAACACATTATAACACCACTACATATCTACAATACAACACATTATAACACCACTACTCTACCACTACATATCTACAATACAACACATTATTACACCACTATATATCTACAATACAACACATTATTACACCACTACTCTACCACTACATATCTACAATACAACACATTATTACACCACTACATATCTACAATACAACACATTATTACACCACTACATATCTACAATACAACACATTATAACACCACTACATATCTACAATACAACACATTATTACACCACTACTCTACCACTACATATCTACAATACAACACATTATTACACCACTACATATCTACAATACAACACATTATTACACCACTACATATCTACAATACAACACATTATTACACCACTACTCTACCACTACATATCTACAATACAACACATTATAACACCTCTACATATCTACACTACAACACATTATTACACCACTACTCTACCACTACATATCTACAATACAACACATTATAACACCACTACATATTTACAATACAACACATTATTACACCACTACATATCTACAATACAACACATTATTACACCACTACATATCTACAATACAACACATTATTACACCACTACATATCTACAATACAACACATTATAACACCACTACATATCTACAATACAACACATTATTACACCACTACATATCTACACTACAACACATTATTACACCACTACTCTACCACTACATATCTACAATACAACACATTATGACACCACTACATATCTACAATACAACACATTATAACACCACTACTCTACCACTACATATCTACAATACAACACATTATGACACCACCACATATCTACAATACAACACATTATTACACCACTACATATCTACAATACAACACATTATAACACCACTACATATTTACAATACAACACATTATAACACCACTACATATTTACAATACAACACATTATTACACCACTACATATCTACAATACAACACATTATTACACCACTACATATCTACAATACAACACATTATTACACCACTACATATCTACAATTCAACACATTATTACACCACTACTCTACCACTACATATCTACAATACAACACATTATTACACCACTACATATCTACAATACAACACATTATAACACCACTACATATCAACAATACAACACATTATAACACCACTACATATTTACAATACAACACATTATAACACCACTACATATCTACAATACAACACATTATTACACCACTACATATCTACAATACAACACATTATTACACCACTACATATCTACAATACAACACATTATAACACCACTACTCTACCACTACACTACAACACATTATTACACCACTACATATCTACAATACAACACATTATAACACCACTACATATCTACAATACAACACATTATTACACCACTACATATCTACAATACAACACATTATAACACCACTACATATCTACAATACAACACATTATTACACCACTACATATCTACAATACAACACATTATTACACCACTACTCTACCACTACATATCTACAATACAACACATTATTACACCACTACATATCTACAATACAACACATTATAACACCACTACATATCTACAATACAACACATTATAACACCACTACATATCAACAATACAACACATTATTACACCACTACTCTACCACAACATATCTACAATACAACACATTATAACACCACTACATATCTACACTACAACACATTATTACACCACTACATATCTACAATACAACACATTATAACACCACTACATATCTACACTACAACACATTATTACACCACTACATATCTACACTACAACACATTATTACACCACTACTCTACCACTACACTACAACACATTATAACACCACTACATATCTACAATACAACACATTATAACACCACTACATATCTACAATACAACACATTATAACACCACTACATATCTACAATACAACACATTATTACACCACTACTCTACCACTACATATCTACACTACAACACATTATAACACCACTACATATCTACAATACAACACATTATAACACCACTACATATCTACAATACAACACATTATTACACCACTACTCTACCACTACATATCTACACTACAACACATTATAACACCACTACATATCTACAATACAACACATTATAACACCACTACATATCTACACTACAACACATTATAACACCACTACATATCTACAATACAACACATTATAACACCACTACATATCTACAATACAACACATTATTACACCACTACATATCTACAATACAACACATTATAACACCACTACATATCTACAATACAACACATTATTACACCACTACATATCTACAATACAACACATTATTACACCACTACTCTACCACAACATATCTACAATACAACACATTATTACACCACTACATATCTACACTACAACACATTATTACACCACTACATATCTACACTACAACACATTATAACACCACTACTCTACCACTACATATCTACACTACAACACATTATTACACCACTACATATCTACAATACAACACATTATAACACCACTACTCTACCACTACATATCTACAATACAACACATTATAACACCACTACTCTACCACTACATATCTACAATACAACACATTATAACACCACTACATATCTACAATACAACACATTATTACACCACTACATATCTACACTACAACACATTATTACACCACTACTCTACCACTACATATCTACAATACAACACATTATTACACCACTACTCTACCACTATATATCTACAATACAACACATTATAACACCACTACATATCTACAATACAACACATCATTACACCACTACTCTACCACTATATATCTACAATACAACACATTATAACACCACTACTCTACCACTACATATCTACAATACAACACATTATAACACCACTACATATCTACAATACAACACATTATAACACCACTACATATCTACAATACAACACATTATAACACCACTACTCTACCACTACATATCTACACTACAACACATTATTACACCACTACTCTACCACTATATATATCTACAATACAACACATTATAACACCACTACATATCTACAATACAACACATTATTACACCACTACTCTACCACAACATATCTACAATACAACACATTATGACAAAACTACATATCTATAATAAAAACATGTATAACACCACATTGCAACAATATTACAACATTACAATGTATGTGTGTTTAGAGTGCATGTGTGTTAGTTTAACTGTGAGTGTGTCTCTTCACAGTCCGCGTTGTTCCACAAGGTGTGGTTTTATCTGGGTTTTTTTTCAAATCTGATTTCTGATTTCACTGCTCAATGAGGAATAGACTTCTATGTAGTCAACACTCTATTTAGTACTGTGCGTTTCCCAAAGTCTGTTCTTGTCTGGTGCCCTGGTGACATGTCTTGTGGGCTGAGCTGTGTGCTAGTCGCTTAACCAGAAAGCTCGGTGCTTTCAACATGTCAATAATACCTCTCATAAAGAGAGGTAGTGAGGCAGTCAATCTCTCTACTTTGAGTGAGGAGAGATTGAAATGCATTTTTATTGATATTAGCTCTCGGTGTACATTTAAGGGCAAGCTGTGCTGCTCTGTTCTGGGCCAACTGTAATTTGCCTATGTCCCTGTTTGTGGCACTTGACCATATGACTTGGCAGTTGTCCAGGTGCGATAAAACTAGGGCCTGTGGGACCTGCCTTGTTGATGGTGTTGTTAAGAAGGTAGAAACTAGGGCCTGTAGGACCTGCCTTGTTGATAGGGCTGTTAAGAAGGTAGAAACTAGGGCCTGTAGGACCTGCCTTGTTGATAGTGTTGTTAAGAAGGTAGAAACTAGGGCCTGTAGGACCTGCCTTATTGATAATGTTGTTAAGAAGGTAGAAACTAGGGCCTGTAGGACCTGCCTTGTTGATGGTGTTGCTAAGAAGGTAGAAACTAGGGCCTGTAGGACCTGCCTTGTTGATAGTGTTGTTAAGAAGGTAGAAACTAGGGCCTGTAGGACCTGCCTTGTTGATGGTGTTGCTAAGAAGGTAGAAACTAGGGCCTGTAGGACCTGTCTTGTTGATAGGGCTGTTAAGAAGGTAGAAACTAGGGCCTGTAGGACCTGTCTTGTTGATAGTGTTGTTAAGAAGGTAGAAACTAGGACCTGTAGGACCTGCCTTGTTGATAGTGTTGTTAAGAAGGTAGAAACTAGGACCTGTAGGACCTGCCTTGTTGATAGTGTTGTTAAGAAGGTAGAAACTAGGGCCTGTAGGACCTGCCTTATTGATAATGTTGTTAAGAAGGTAGAAACTAGGACCTGTAGGACCTGCCTTATTGATAATGTTGTTAAGAAGGTAGAAACTAGGACCTGTAGGACCTGCCTTGTTGATGGTGTTGTTAAGAAGGTAGAAACTAGGACCTGTAGGACCTGCCTTGTTGATAGTGTTGTTAAGAAGGTAGAAACTAGGGCCTGTAGGACCTGCCTTGTTGGTAGTGTTGTTAAGAAGGTAGAAACTAGGGCCTGTAGGACCTGTCTTGTTGATAGGGCTGTTAAGAAGGTAGAAACTAGGGCCTGTAGGACCTGCCTTGTTGATGGTGTTGCTAAGAAGGTAGAAACTAGGGCCTGTAGGACCTGCCTTGTTGATAGTGTTGTTAAGAAGGTAGAAACTAGGGCCTGTAGGACCTGCCTTGTTGATGGTGTTGCTAAGAAGGTAGAAACTAGGACCTGTAGGACCTGCCTTGTTGATAGTGCTGTTAAGAAGGTAGAAACTAGGGCCTGTAGGACCTGTCTTGTTGATAGTGTTGTTAAGAAGGTAGAAACTAGGGCCTGTAGGACCTGACTTGTTGATAGGGCTGTTAAGAAGGTAGAAACTAGGGCCTGTAGGACCTGCCTTGTTGATGGTGTTGCTAAGAAGGTAGAAACTAGGGCCTGTAGGACCTGCCTTGTTGATAGTGTTGTTAAGAAGGTAGAAACTAGGGCCTGTAGGACCTGCCTTGTTGATGGTGTTGCTAAGAAGGTAGAAACTAGGGCCTGTAGGACCTGCCTTATTGATAGTGCTGTTAAGAAGGTAGAAACTAGGGCCTGTAGGACCTGCCTTATTGATAGTGTTGTTAAGAAGGCAGAGCAGTGCTTTATTATGGACAGATTTCTCTCCATCTTATCTATGATTGTGTCAATATGTTTTGACCATGACAGTTTACAATCCAGGATTACTCAAAGCAGTTTAGTCACCTCAACTTGCTCAATTTCCACATTATTAATTACAAGATTTAGTTGACGTTTAGGGTTTAGTGAATGATTCGTCCCAAATATCATGCTTTTAGTTTTTTTTAAATATTTAGGACTTGCTGATTACTTGCCACCCATTCAAATCAAATCAAATTTTATTGGTCACATGCACATGGTTAGCAGATGTTATTGCAAGTGTAGCGAAATGCTTGTGCTTCTATCTAACAAGTAATATCTAACAATGCCATAACAAATACCTAATGGAATAAGTAATGGAATAGGAAGAATATATGAATATAAATATATGGATGAGCAATTACAGAGCGGCATTGGCTAAGATGTCAATTAAATTAACACCCTCTCTGTTCTGTCAGACAAGAAACTCTCAATCCACAATGTAGCAGAGGATGGCAAGCCATAACACATACGATTTATTTTCAGTAGCAGAATATTATCAATAATGTCTAAAGTTGCACCGAAGTCTAACGAAAACAGCTACCACAATCTTCTTATTATCCATTTCTTTTCAGCCAATCATCAGTCGTTTTCTAGGTTCCGTACATGTTAAGTGCTCTTTCTTATAAAAGTGTGCTGAAAGTCAATTGTTCATTTGTTTCCTGTGAACAATTTGGTCAAACACAGTTTTGGTAGCAGGCTGATTGGTAGCAGGCTGATTGGTAGCAGGCTGATTGGTAGCAGGCTGATTGGTAGCAAGCTGATTGGTAGCAGGCTGATTGGTAGCAGGCTGATTGGTAGCAGGCTGATTGGTAGCAGGCTGATTGGTAGCAGGCTGATTGGTAGCAGGCTGATTGGTAGCAGGCTGATTGGTAGCAAGCTGATTGGTAGCAGGCTGATTGGTAGCAGGCTGATTGGTAGCAGGCTGATTGGTAAGCAGGCTGATTGGTCTGCTGTTTAGGTGCTTTGCTATTCTTGTGTAGGGGAATGACTTTTGCTTCCCTCCAGGCCTGAGGGCACACACTTTCTTGTAGGCTTAAGTTGATGAGAATACAAATAGGAGTGGCAAGACAGTCCGCTATTATCCTCAGTAATTTTCCATCCAAGTTGTCAGACCCAGGTGGCTTGTCGTTGTTGATAGACAACAATAATTATTCCACCTCTTCCACAATCACGTTACGGAATTAAGAAATTACAATGCTTTTCTTTCATAATTTGGTCAGTTATGCATGTGCAGGTTCAGTTTGTTGTTGTTATGTCATGCTAATCTTGCCAATCCCAAAAAACAAACATTAAAGTAGTTGGTAATATCAGTCGGTTGGTTTTGTTATGAATGAGACATCTAATTTAATGAAGGATGGAGCTGAGGTTGCTTTTCTGCCCAACATTTAATTGCACCAAAGATTTTTTACATTTGTCCTTTATACCTTTATTTAACTAGTCAAGTCAGTTAAGAATAAATTCTTATTTTCAATGACGGCCTAGGAACAGTGGGTTAAGTGCCTTGTTCAGGGGCAGAACCTCGTCAGCTCGGGATTTGAACTTGCAACCTTTATGGTTACTAGTCCATCGCTCTAACCACTAGGCTACCCTGCCACCCGCTAATTTATCTTCGTTTCATAGTACAGTTTCTTCTTCATTTTGTTTACTTTAGGTCACATGATTTTACAGTGCGATTGCCAATTGGCTGTGCAGACAGAATTATTTATCGTTCCTTTTGCCTCGTCCCTCTCAACCATAGAATGTTTTAATTCCCCAAAGGGATTTAGCAGTTTTTACAGTAATTACCTTAATGGGGTCATGCTTATTAGCAACTAGAATGAGTAGTTTCATAAATGCGTCATTTGCAGTGTCTGGTTGCTCCTCATTACACACCACAGACCAGCAAATATTCTGTGTCTTGCATCGAGAACAACACTTTCCAATACTTTGATTCTAAAGTATAACTGTCCCAGAGAGTGTATAAACGAAATAGGAAGACATTACCCCACTAACGTATTTAAAGACAACACGTTTTCCTATTATCTTTAGAGAAACAATGGAGCAGACTATTCTTCAGTCATGTTTCCGAAGATCCAACCTGTTGTTTATAAACACTCACTGTGGTTCTCTGTAGATAACTGTGCCTTCTGGCAGAATGTCCATTGCTGATGGTTTGGATTGGACGTTCTATATTTGGACTTGGAGATGAGGAAGCGTCTTTTCCCAGGATTCTTGTAGACATATTTGGAATTCAGATTCTTACAGTGGTCAGTGGTTTTCTGTAGCTCAGTTGGTAGATGATGGCCCTTGCAAAGCCAGGAGAGTGGGTTCGATTGCTAGGACAACGCATACGTAAGCTGCATTAGTCACGTTGGATAAAAGTGTCTGCTAAATGGTATATGTTATATGTATACAGTACCAGTCAAAGGTTTGGACACACCTACTCATTCAGGGGTTTTCTTTATTTTTAAAAACTATATTCTACATTGTAGAATAATAGTGAAGAAATCTAAACTATGAAATAACACATATAGAATCATGTAGTAACCAAAGAAGTGTTAAACAAATTAAAATATATATTTATGTTCTTCAAAGTAGCCACCCTTTGCCTTGATGACAGCTTTTTTGCACACTCTTGGCATTCTCTCACCCCAATAAATATGGAAGCGTTTATTGTGATTTATTGTGCCATCTGAAAAGGTCCCAGCCGTTCATTTCTTCTTCCAACAAACAGAGTAGCAGAGGAAATGTGGGTTTCTCTTCCATGTGCCAGTGACTGTTGTACTCCTGGGAGCCAATCAGTGTTGAACAGGGAAGGGCGGTTTAGGCTGTGAGTTGCATAACAGTTGAGGAAGACAGAAGAGAACAGTGTAGTGGAGAGTAAACACTGTCTGGCGCTGCAGACTGCAGACAACCAATACAGGACAAGACCTGGGTTCAAATAGTATTTAAAATCCTTTATAGTATTTCCCGGAGCCTGTCTAGAGTGGAAATGATAAGGCAGGGTTTGCATTTGTGTAACTATTGCATGGCTTCCATTGTGCTCAGTCAAGCACAGCTAAAGTATATGAAATATTTGTAATACGACTTGAACTCGGGTGTAATGCAGGGCTGGGATTTTTTTTACACCTCTGACTAAAAAGTAACACTCCATAAGGAAAGGAGAAGTCAGTTATCCATCTGTATTCAACTGAAATGTGTCTTCCGCATTTAACCCAATCCCTCTGAGAGAGGTGTAGGGGGTTCAAATAGTATTTGCCTTAATCGACATCCACGTTTTCTGCGCCAGGGGAACAGTGGGCTAACTGCGTTGCTCGGGGGTAGAACAGCAGATTTGTAGCTTGTCAGCTCGGGGATTCAATCCAGCAACCTTCCGGTTACTGGCCCAACACTCTAACCACTAGGTTACCTGCCATCACGTATGTATCCTAGGTGCCATGACAGTTTTATAACCTAGAGAAAGGACAGTATCTGAAAAGTCTGTGTCTGATCCAGAATGAAAGCTTCTAATACTTTAATATCTACACATTTTGAGGACACAACATCATTCTGTAAAATATCACATAAATGGTGCTCTTTCAAAGTATGTAAAAAATCAAGCCGGTCATCTTTGTAATCAATTGAACTGTAAAAAAAAAAAAAATCCTGTTAATTTTACGGTAACTTACTGGCAGCCAGGTACAGTATGTTGCCGTAAATTCCAAAGAATATGTTTTTTAACAGTACATTACTATAAAACATAGTAATTAATGTAGTAACTAATAGTAGTAATTAATATAGTAATTAATAGTAGTAGTTAATGTAGTAATAATATAGTAATTCATATAGTAATTCATATCGTCAATAATATGGTAATTCATATAGTAATTCATAGTAGTAATTCATATAAGAATGAATAGTAGTGATTAGTCATTAATATAGTAATTCATAGTAGTAATTAATATTGTCAATAATAAACTAATTCATAGATGTATTTCATATAGTAATTGATATAGTAATTAATAGTAGTAATTCATGGAATAATGAATATATGACTTACTGTAGGCCTTCTGTGAAACATAAAGCTCCCAAAACCTTTTACATCCCATCGAGGGGAATCGATAATGTATTCTGGAATAGAATTCATCACGCGTTCCTGTTCCATAATGTACATGTCAACACGACAGTAATAGAAGCAGGGGTGAATGGAGAGAATGTCAGGGTCAGTCTGTTTATGGAATATTTGAAAAAGCAGGAAGTCCTCATCACTCTGCGTTAAAAAACAACACACAATGGCTGCTCAGGTTCTCCATAGAATGTTTTATTGTTCACGCCAGGAATAAACAAGGACACGTATCATTAATGACATTACCATTTGTTAAACCCAAATATTTGAAAGTGTATGCAAAAGGTTTATTATACCTAATGAGATGATCGTACTATTGTTCTGTCTCTCTGAAAAACATTATGAAGTACTGTATGCAGGTGGAAGGCACAACATCCTTACATTATTACTAATATGGCAGTGCAGTATCTAGCCTACATTGTTGATGTAAGTACTGCTCATCAGAGGTGGGACCAAGTCATTGTTTTACAAGTCACAAGTAAGTCTCAAGTCTTAGCAGTCAAGTCCCAAGTCAAGTCCCAAGTCAAGAAAGGCAGGTCCGAGTCAAGTCTCAAGTCAAGACAAACAAGTCTCAAGTCTCAAGTCCTAAACTTTTAATTTCGAGTCCTAAACAAGTCATAATGTGCTCTTCACCAAATGTAATACCATTTCATATTTTTAACAAGAGTAATAATTAGTATATTACATTTACGCAAATCATGAATGCTTTTCAAAATATATTTATTACTTTCCAAATAAACTTTATATTTCCTGGGTAGGCATGAGAAAGACCCCCCCCCCCCCCCTCCCCAATAGCAATCGACTATTGAGGATCGCTATGGGGCGCAATCGGGCGATGTAGGCTTCTACACAATCGCCCAACCTTAACACACACACACTGTGTGTGTAGTTACAGTAGGCTAACATAGGTCAATGGCTTTAGGAACAGCAGTAACATCAGGCAGGATTTAGGCTACCAACTGCCTCACCAGTTATAGCTCAATCTTGAGTGCAATGATCAATTTCCCGAACTGACTGACTGTGTGGAGGCTCATTGATTTAACCTTAGTTAGCCTACCTGCTACACTAGCAAAGTTATGAATGATATTGCTGTCGGCTATATTAGCCACGACATACCGTTGTTTGTGCAGCTTCAAATGTCTAACAAAGTTGGAAGTTGTTGCGCCTCCGTCTGTAATTTTCTTCCGCCATGTTTTGCAAGTTGCAATCTGTTTTTCGTTGAAACAATGTCATCTAATAATCATTTGGGGTATCATCTTTCAAAGGGCTTTCACCCGCCAATGTTCCTCTGCACTTTCACGCACAACTTTTTCTCAGCTGGCACAGTTTGATTGGCTGCTCTCCGATTCAAACTGTAATTCTTTAAATGAAGAGTTGATGAGCTGCCCACTACTTTTAATGGCATCATTTGTTTTATATTTGGGCTTGGGGAGGGTTGGGGAGGGTTGGGGAAGCTTGGGGAGGCTTGCGGAGGCTTGGGGAGGGTTGGGGAGGGTATCAAGTCAGTTCGAGTCATAAGGCTCAAGTCCAAATCAAGTCACGAGTCATTGGTGTTAAAGTCAATGTCGAGTTGCAAGTCATTATATTTGTGACTCGAGTCCAAGTCATGTGACTCGAGTCCACACCTCTGCTGCTCACTGTCATTCTGTTTCGAAGGCCCTATGAGGCCTGCCCTATGAGGAGTGCCCTATGAGGAGTGCCCTATGAGGCCTGCCCTATGAGGCCTGCCCTATGAGGCGTGCCCTATGAGGCCTGCCTTATGAGGAGTGCCCTATGAGGAGTGCCCTATGAGGAGTGCCCTATGAGGCCTGCCCTATGAAGCCTGCCCTATGAGGCCTGCCCTATGAGGCCTGCCCTATGAAGCCTGCCCTATGAGGCCTGCCCTATGAGGCCTGCCCTATGAGGAGTGCCCTATGAGGAGTGCCCTATGAGGCCTGCCCTATGAGGAGTGCCCTAGGAGGCCTGCCCTATGAGGCCTGCCCTATTCCCCGTAACTCATCAGTAAACTACAATCAAGATAACGCTGAGAGGTGCAGTGGGAACATCATCACAACAAGGCAGCTACTCACTAAATGCCATCAGATACGAGGCTGACAACTCAGCTCTCAGAACTTTTTGTTCCCTTTTTGTTCCCTTACAGCCGTCTACTAAGTGTCACTTAAAATGAAGGAAATATGTTCGTTTTTTTCCTCGTGAAACTCTGCTCTCAATTCTACCATTAGAAATATTTCAGCCTGCGTAGTTGAAATAATTGTCATGAGAGAACGTACATTACCCCTGTAGTATAAACATCTTAGAAAGGGCTTTATAGGAATGGAAGTAGAGTGGCCCTTCACACTCCATTTAACATGTTTCATGACACATTAACCAGAAGAAACCCCCTGACCTCTGACCTCTATGTTCATGTGTAAAATAACCTGGACATAAACTGACATGTTTTGAGTCATACGGGTCATGGACGGGAACATTCCCCTCAGGATATTTTAAAGCTGCATGTAAGCCTCCGACACTAAATAGCATGTAATTTATACATACCACAACAACAGCATGTAATTTATAAATACCACCACAATAGCACATAATTTATATATATATATATATATATATATATATATATATATATATATATATATATATATATATATATATATATATATATATAATAATGTATATATACACCTCTTCAACCAAGATCTCAGTGATCACTGCCTCATTGCCTGCATCCACAATGGGTCAGCGGTCAAACGACCTCCACTTCAGCGAGCAGGCCTTTCTAATCGACCTGGCCGGGGTATCCTGGAAGGATATTGATCTCATCCCGTCAGTAGAGGATGCCTGGTAATTTTTTTTAAATGCCTTCCTAACCATCTTAAATAAGCATGCCCCATTCAAGAAATGTAGAACCAGTAACATATATAGCCCTTGGTTCTCCCCAGACCTGACTGCCCTTAACCAACACAAAAACATCCTATGGCGTTCTGCATTAGCATTGAACAGCCCCCGTGATATGTAGCTTTTCAGGGAAGCTAGAAACCATTATACACAGGCAGTTAGAAAAGCCAAGGCTAGCTTTTTCAAGCAGAAATTTGCTTCCTGCAACATTAACTCAAAAAAGTTCTGGGACACTGTAAAGTCCATGGAGAATAAGAACACCTCCTCCCAGCTGCCCACTGCACTGAAGATAGGAAACACTGTTACCACTGATAAATCCACTATAATTGAGAATTTCAATAAGCATTTTTCTACGGCTGGCCATGCTTTCCACCTGGCTACCCCTACCCCGGTCAACAGCACTGCAACCCCCACAGCAACTCGCCCAAGCCTCCCCCATTTCTCCTTCTCCCAAATCCAGTCAGCTGATGTTCTGAAAGAGCTGCAAAATCTGGACCCCCTACAAATCAGCCCGGCTAGACAATCTGGACCCTTTCTTTCTAAAATTATCTGCCGAAATTGTTGCCACCTCTATTACTAGCCTGTTCAACCTCTCTTTCGTGTCGTCTGAGATTCCCGAAGATTGGAAAGCAGCTGCGGACATCCCCTCTTCAAAGGGGGGGACACTCTTGACCCAAACTGCTACAGACCTATCCTACCCTGCCTTTCTAAGGTCTTCGAATGCCAAATCAAAAAACAGATTACCGACCATTTCGAATCCCACCATATCCTGTCTGCAATGCAATCTGGTTTCAGAGCTGGTCATGGGTGCACCTCAGCCATGCTCAAGGTCCTAAACGATATCTTAACCGCCATCGATAAGAAACATTACTGTGCAGCCGTATTCATTGATCTGGCCAAGGCTTTCGACTCTGTCAATCAACACATCCTGATCGGCAGACTCGACAGCCTTGGTTCTCAAATGATTGCCTCGCCTGGTTCACCAACTACTTCTCTGATAGAGTTCAGTGTGTCAAATCGGAGGGTCTGCTGTCTGGACCTCTGGCAGTCTCTATGGGGGTACCACAGGGTTCAATTCGTGGACCGACTCTCTTCTCTGTATACATCAATGATGTTGCTCTTGCTGCTGGTGAGTCTCTGATCCACCTCTACGCAGACGACACCATTCTGTATACTTCCGGCCCTTCTTTGGACACTGTGTTAACAACCCTCCAGGCAAGCTTCAACGCCATACAACTCTCATTCCGTGGCCTCCAATTGCTCTTAAATACAAGTAAAACTAAATGCATGCTCTTCAACCGATCGCTGCCTGCACCTGCCCGCCTGTCCAACATCACTACTCTGGACGGCTCTGACTTAGAATATGTGGACAACTACAAATACCTAGGTGTCTGGTTAGACTGTAAACTCTCCTTCCAGACCCACATCAAACATCACCAATCCAAAGTTAAATCTAGAATTGGCTTCCTATTTCGCAACAAAGCATCCTTCACTCATGCTGCCAAACATACCCTTGTAAAACTGACCATCCTACCAATCCTCGACTTCGGCAATGTCATTTACAAAATAGCCTCCAATACCCTACTCAACAAATTGGATGCAGTCTATCACAGTGCCATCCGTTTTGTCACCAAAGCCCCATATACTACCCACCATTGCGACCTGTAAGCTCTTGTTGGCTGGCCCTTGCTTCATACTCGTCGCCAAACCCACTGGCTCCATGTCATCTACAAGACCCTGCTAGGTAAAGTCCCCCCTTATTTCAGCTCGCTGGTCACCATAGCATCACCCACCTGTAGCACGCGCTCCAGCAGGTATATCTCTCTGGTCACCCCCAAAACCAATTATTTCTTTGTCCGCCTCTCCTTCCAGTTCTCTGCTGCCAATGACTGGAACGAACTACAAAAATCTCTGAAACTGGAAACACTTATCTCCCTCACTAGCTTTAAGCACCAGCTGTCAGAGCAGCTCACAGATTACTGCACCTGTACATAGCCCACCTATAATTTAGCCCAAACAACTACCTCCTTCCCTACTGTATTTATTTTATTTTATTTTATTTATTTATTTTGCTCCTTTGCACCCCATTGTTTTTATTTCTACTTTGCACATTCTTCAACTGCAAATCCACAATTCCAGTGTTTTACTTGCTATATTGTATTTACTTTGCCACCATGACCTTTTTATTGCCTTTACCTCCCTTATCTCACCTCATTTGCTCACATCGTATATAGACTTGTTTCTACTGTATTATTGACTGTGTGTTTGTTTTACTCCATGTGTAACTCTGTGTCGTTGTATGTGTCGAACTGCTTTGCTTTATCTTGGCCAGGTCGCAAATGTAAATGAGAACTTGTTCTCAACTAGCCTACCTGGTTAAATAAAGGTGAAATAAAAAATAAATAAAAATACATACCACCACACTAATGTATACACACAGTGCCTTGCAAAAATATTCGGCCCCCTTGAACTTTGCAACCTTTTGCCATATTTCAAGCTTCAAACATAAAGATATAAAACTGTATTTTTTTTGTGAAGAATCAACAACAAGTGGGATACAATCATGAAGTGGAACGACATTTATTGGATATTTCAAACTTTTTTAACAAATCAAAAACTGAAAAATTGGGCGTGCAAAATTATTCAGCCCCTTTACTTTCAGTGCAGCAAACTCTCTCCAGAAGTTCCGTGAGGATCTCTGAATGATCCAATGTTGACCTAAATGACTAATGATGATAAATACAATCCACCTGTGTGTAATCAAGTCTCCGTATAAATGCACCTGCACTGTGATGGTCTCAGAGGTCCGTTAAAAGCGCAGAGAGCATCATGAAGAACAAGGAACACACCAGGCAGTTCCGAGATACTGTTGTGAAGAAGTTTAAAGCCGGTTTTGGATACAAAAAGATTTCCCAAGCTTTAAACATCCCAAGGAGCACTGTGCAAGCGATAATATTGAAATGGAAGGAGTATCAGACCACTGCAAATCTACCAAGACCTGGCCGTCCCTCTAAACTTTCAGCTCATACAAGGAGAAGACTGATCAGAGATGCAGCCAAGAGGCCCATGATCACTCTGGATGAACTGCAGAGATCTACAGCTGAGGTGGGAGACTCTGTCCATAGGACAACAATCAGTCGTATATTGCACAAATCTGGCCTTTATGGAAGAGTGGCAAGAAGAAAGACATTTCTTAAAGATATCCATAAAAAGTGTCGTTTAAAGTTTGCCACAAGCCACCTGGGAGACACACCAAACATGTGGAAGAAGGTGCTCTGGTCAGATGAAACCAAAATTGAACTTTTTGCCAACAATGCAAAACGTTATGTTTGGCGTAAAAGCAACACAGCTGAACACACCATCCCCACTGTCAAACATGGTGGTGGCAGCATCATGGTTTGGGCCTGCTTTTCTTCAGCAGGGACAGGGAAGATGGTTAAAATTGATGGGAAGATGGATGGAGCCAAATACAGGACCATTCTGGAAGAAAACCTGATGGAATCTGCAAAAGACCTGAGACTGGGACGGAGATTTGTCTTCCAACAAGACAATGATCCAAAACATAAAGCAAAATCTACAATGGAATGGTTCAAAAATAAACATATCCAGGTGTTAGAATGGCCAAGTCAAAGTCCAGACTTGAATCCAATCGAGAATCTGTGGAAAGAACTGAAAACTGCTGTTCACAAATGCTCTCCATCCAACCTCACTGAGCTCGAGCTGTTTTGCAAGGAGGAATGGGAAAAAATGCCAGTCTCTCGATGTGCAAAACTGATAGAGACATACCCCAAGCGACTTACAGCTGTAATCGCAGCAAAACGTGGCGCTACAAAGTATTAACTTAAGGGGGCTGAATAATTTTGCACGCCCAATTTTTCAGTTTTTGATTTGTTAAAAAAGTTAGAAATATCCAATAAATGTCGTTCCACTTCATGATTGTGTCCCACTTGTTGTTGATTCTTCACAAAAAAATACAGTTTTATATCTTTATGTTTGAAGCCTGAAATGTGGCAAAAGGTCGCAAAGTTCAAAGGGGCCGAATACTTTCGCAAGGCACTGTACCACCACGACAGCATGTAATTTATACATACCACAATAGCATGTAATTTATACATACCACCACAACAGCATGTAATTTATACATACCACCACAACAGCATGGATCTGGGTCATGGTTGTGTAACATTTTTTCATTTTGTATTCACTCCGCCCCGCCCAATCCAGTCTGCTCTCAGTGCAATCTGTCGCTACAGTATTACATTACATCTCCTTGATACCCAGTCCTCTCTCTTGTTTGTAATCTGATCAAAAACTCGGTGGGGGGAAAGGTTTGTTTATTGAGGTAATACACACTAATGTGCTTTCAGTTTACAACTGAAAACTAAGTGGATTTGCTAATAATCAGAAGAAAAAAAATCACAGGACCTTTCATCATGCACTAATCCCATAACATTGAATTACTCATATGACCTATTTCTTAAGAAACATTGATGTGGGACTCATACAAAACAGGTATTCACAACAATAATATGAGGCCTGAGAGCAGATTGATATAAAGCATAGTCGACTTTGTTGTAAGGGCAGAAAATAATCTAGCTAGGTAAGTATTGAAAATATACAAGTAAGTCAGCAGTTGGCTAGCAGATAGCTACAGTATCTCCTACTAATGTTGAGTCATAGAATAGAACTAACAGTGTATACCTCAAAGCTTATTCAACTTGACATTTCAATAAAGTAAATGGTAGCTGACATACCTGTATATTTGGCACCTAGCTAACCTCTATTTATTAATTCAACATGAGTAGCTAAGAGGTTGCTAAATACTTATTTAGTTAGCTTGCTCTCATTAGCTTTAGTATGTTGCTGCTAACTAGCTAGCTTGCTCTCATAGGCTTAGTATGTTGCTGCTAACTAGCTAGCTTGCTCTCATTAGCTTTAGTATGTTGCTGCTAACTAGCTAGCTTGCTCTCATTAGTTTAGTATGTTGCTGCTAACTAGCTAGCTTGCTCTCATTAGCTTTAGCATGTTGCTGCTAACTAGCTAGCTTGCTCTCATTAGCTTTAGTATGTTGCTGCTAAATAGCTAGCTTGCTCTCATTAGCTTAGCATGTTGCTGCTAACTAGCTAGCTTGCTACATTCGACTCTTTAGCTTACTATTTAGCAGGGTCAATGCAGATTTAGCTAACTACTTAGCAGGGTCAATGCAGATTTAGCTAACTATTTAGCAGGGACTATGCAGATTTAGCTAACTATTTAGCAGGGTCAATGCAGATTAAGCTAACTATTTAGCAGGGACTATGCAGATTTAGCTAACTATTTAGCAGGTTCAATGCAGATTTAGCTAACTATTTAGAAGGGGTAATGCAGATTTAGCCAACTACTTAGCAGGGGCAATGCAGATTTAGCTAACTATTTAGCAGGGGCAATGCAGATTTAGCCAACTACTTAGCAGGGGCAATGCAGATTTAGCTAACTATTTAGCAGGGTCAATGCAGATTTAGCTAACTATTTAGCTAGGTCAATGCAGATTTAGCTAACTATTTTACAGGGGCAATGCAGATTTAGCTTACTATTTAGCAGGGTCAATGCAGATTTAGCTAACTATTTAGCAGGGTCAATGCAGATTTTGTTAACTATTTAGCAGGGTCAATGCAGATTTAGTTAACTTTTTAGCAGGGTCAATGCAGATTTTGTTAACTATTTAGCAGGGTCAATGCAGATTTAGCCAACTACTTAGCAGGGGCAATGCAGATTTAGCTAACTATTTAGCAGGGTCAATGCAGACTTAGTTAACTGTTCAGCAGGGTCAATGCAGATTTAGCTAACTATTTAGCAGGGTCAATGCAGATTTTGTTAACTATTTAGCAGGGTCAATGCAGATTTAGTTAACTTTTTAGCAGGGTCAATGCAGATTTTGTTAACTATTTAGCAGGGTCAATGCAGATTTAGCCAACTACTTAGCAGGGGCGATGCAGATTTAGCTAACTATTTAGCAGGGTCAATGCAGATTTAGCTAACTATTTAGAGGGGGCAATGCAGATTTAGCGAACTATTTAGCAGGGGCAATGCAGACTTAGTTAACTGTTCAGCAGGGTCAATGCAGATTTAGCTAACTGTTTAGCGGGGCAATGCAGATTTAGCTAAATGTTTATGTCTCATTTTTAGGGCCTTCCTCCTACATCATAGACGATACTGTACCAGCTGGATCATCATCCTGGCCTAGTGATTCACCTGGCTGGATATTACTGTAAATAAACCTTGTCAACACTCTTAGTTTACATTTACACACTAATTATTCATTTTGACAGAAAATCTTCTGAAAATGTGCTTTGAAGCAACGTTCTTGTTGTGGTCTGATTGAATTTTGGGGTTCTGATATACTGTAAAACAGTGTTGATGTTGTGGTCTGATTGAATTTTGGGGTTCTGCATTACTGTAAAACAGTGTTGATGCTGTGGTCTGATTCACTGTTGGGGTTCTGATATACTGTAAAACAGTGTTGATGTTGTGGTCTGATTGAATTTTGGGGTTCTGCATTACTGTAAAACAGTGTTGATGCTGTGGTCTGATTCACTGTTGAGGTTCTGATATACTGTAAAACAGTGTTGATGCTGTGGTCTGATTGAATTTTGGGGTTCTGCATTACTGTAAAACAGTGTTGATGCTGTGGTCTGATTGACTGTTGGGGTTCTGATATACTGTAAAACAGTGTTGATGTTGTGGTCTGATTGACTGTTGAGGTTCTGATATACTGTAAAACAGTGTTGATGTTGTGGTCTGATTCACTGTTGAGGTTCTGCATTACTGTAAAACAGTGTTGATGCTGTGGTCTGATTCACTGTTGAGGTTCTGATATACTGTAAAACAGTGTTGATGCTGTGGTCTGATTCACTGTTGGGGTTCTGATATACTGTAAAACAGTGTTGATGTTGTGGTCTGATTGACTGTTGAGGTTCTGATATACTGTAAAACAGTGTTGATGTTGTGGTCTGATTGACTGTTGGGGTTCTGCATTACTGTAAAACAGTGTTGATGTTGTGGTCTGATTGACTGTTGGGGTTCTGCATTACTGTAAAACAGTGTTGATGCTGTGGTCTGATTGACTGTTGGGGTTCTGCATTACTGTAAAACAGTGTTGATGTTGTGGTCTGATTGACTGTTGGGGTTCTGATATACTGTAAAACAGTGTTGATGTTGTGGTCTGATTGACTGTTGGGGTTCTGATATACTGTAAAACAGTGTTGATGTTGTGGTCTGATTCACTGTTTGGGTTCTGCATTACTGTAAAACAGTGTTGATGTTGTGGTCTGATTCACTGTTGAGGTTCTGATATACTGTAAAACAGTGTTGATGTTGTGGTCTGATTGACTGTTGGGGTTCTGCATTACTGTAAAACAGTGTTGATGCTGTGGTCTGATTCACTGTTGGGGTTCTGCATTACTGTAAAACAGTGTTGATGTTGTGGTCTGATTGACTGTTGAGGTTCTGATATACTGTAAAACAGTGTTGATGTTGTGGTCTGATTCACTGTTGGGGTTCTGCATTACTGTAAAACAGTGTTGATGCTGTGGTCTGATTCACTGTTGGGGTTCTGATATACTGTAAAACAGTGTTGATGTTGTGGTCTGATTGACTGTTGAGGTTCTGATATACTGTAAAACAGTGTTGATGCTGTGGTCTGATTCACTGTTGGGGTTCTGCATTACTGTAAAACAGTGTTGATGTTGTGGTCTGATTGACTGTTGGGGTTCTGCATTACTGTAAAACAGTGTTGATGTTGTGGTCTGATTGACTGTTGGGGTTCTGATATACTGTAAAACAGTGTTGATGTTGTGGTCTGATTGACTGTTGGGGTTCTGATATACTGTAAAACAGTGTTGATGTTGTGGTCTGATTGACTGTTGAGGTTCTGATATACTGTAAAACAGTGTTGATGCTGTGGTCTGATTGACTGTTGGGGTTCTGATATACTGTAAAACAGTGTTGATGCTGTGGTCTGATTGACTGTTGGGGTTCTGCATTACTGTAAAACAGTGTTGATGCTGTGGTCTGATTGACTGTTGGGGTTCTGCATTACTGTAAAACAGTGTTGATGCTGTGGTCTGATTCACTGTTGAGGTTCTGATATACTGTAAAACAGTGTTGATGTTGTGGTCTGATTGACTGTTGGGGATCTGCATTACTGTAAAACAGTGTTGATGCTGTGGTCTGATTCACTGTTGGGGTTCTGATATACTGTAAAACAGTGTTGATGCTGTGGTCTGATTGACTGTTGGGGTTCTGCATTACTGTAAAACAGTGTTGATGCTGTGGTCTGATTCACTGTTGGGGTTCTGATATACTGTAAAACAGTGTTGATGTTGTGGTCTGATTGACTGTTGAGGTTCTGATATACTGTAAAACAGTGTTGATGCTGTGGTCTGATTCACTGTTGGGGTTCTGCATTACTGTAAAACAGTGTTGATGTTGTGGTCTGATTGAATTTTGGGGTTCTGCATTACTGTAAAACAGTGTTGATGCTGTGGTCTGATTCACTGTTGGGGTTCTGCATTACTGTAAAACAGTGTTGATGCTGTGGTCTGATTCACTGTTGAGGTTCTGATATACTGTAAAACAGTGTTGATGCTGTGGTCTGATTCACTGTTGGGGTTCTGCATTACTGTAAAACAGTGTTGATGCTGTGGTCTGATTGACTGTTGAGGTTCTGATATACTGTAAAACAGTGTTGATGCTGTGGTCTGATTGACTGTTGGGGTT
This sequence comes from Oncorhynchus mykiss, assembly GCF_013265735.2. NCBI lineage: Eukaryota > Metazoa > Chordata > Actinopteri > Salmoniformes > Salmonidae > Oncorhynchus > Oncorhynchus mykiss. The sequence goes on along the minus strand of NC_050571.1, from coordinate 7,073,016 downwards.
CTGCATTACTGTAAAACAGTGTTGATGCTGTGGTCTGATTCACTGTTGGGGTTCTGCATTACTGTAAAACAGTGTTGATGCTGTGGTCTGATTCACTGTTGAGGTTCTGATATACTGTAAAACAGTGTTGATGCTGTGGTCTGATTCACTGTTGGGGTTCTGCATTACTGTAAAACAGTGTTGATGTTGTGGTCTGATTGACTGTTGGGGTTCTGCATTACTGTAAAACAGTGTTGATGCTGTGGTCTGATTGACTGTTGGGGTTCTGATATACTGTAAAACAGTGTTGATGTTGTGGTCTGATTCACTGTTGAGGTTCTGCATTACTGTAAAACAGTGTTGATGCTGTGGTCTGATTCACTGTTGAGGTTCTGATATACTGTAAAACAGTGTTGATGCTGTGGTCTGATTCACTGTTGGGGTTCTGATATACTGTAAAACAGTGTTGATGTTGTGGTCTGATTGACTGTTGAGGTTCTGATATACTGTAAAACAGTGTTGATGTTGTGGTCTGATTGACTGTTGGGGTTCTGCATTACTGTAAAACAATGTTGATGTTGTGGTCTGATTGACTGTTGAGGTTCTGATATACTGTAAAACAGTGTTGATGCTGTGGTCTGATTGACTGTTGAGGTTCTGATATACTGTAAAACAGTGTTGATGTTGTGGTCTGATTGACTGTTGGGGTTCTGCATTACTGTAAAACAGTGTTGATGTTGTGGTCTGATTGACTGTTGGGGTTCTGATATACTGTAAAACAGTGTTGATGCTGTGGTCTGATTGACTGTTGGGGTTCTGCATTACTGTAAAACAGTGTTGATGTTGTGGTCTGATTGACTGTTGAGGTTCTGATATACTGTAAAACAGTGTTGATGTTGTGGTCTGATTGACTGTTGAGGTTCTGCATTACTGTAAAACAGTGTTGATGTTGTGGTCTGATTGACTGTTGGGGTTCTGCATTACTGTAAAACAGTGTTGATGTTGTGGTCTGATTGACTGTTGGGGTTCTGCATTACTGTAAAACAGTGTTGATGTTGTGGTCTGATTGACTGTTGGGGTTCTGCATTACTGTAAAACAGTGTTGATGCTGTGGTCTGATTGACTGTTGGGGTTCTGCATTACTGTAAAACAGTGTTGATGTTGTGGTCTGATTGACTGTTGGGGTTCTGATATACTGTAAAACAGTGTTGATGTTGTGGTCTGATTGACTGTTGGGGTTCTGCATTACTGTAAAACAGTGTTGATGTTGTGGTCTGATTGACTGTTGGGGTTCTGATATACTGTAAAACAGTGTTGATGTTGTGGTCTGATTGACTGTTGGGGTTCTGATATACTGTAAAACAGTGTTGATGTTGTGGTCTGATTCACTGTTGGGGTTCTGCATTACTGTAAAACAGTGTTGATGTTGTGGTCTGATTCACTGTTGAGGTTCTGATATACTGTAAAACAGTGTTGATGTTGTGGTCTGATTGACTGTTGGGGTTCTGCATTACTGTAAAACAGTGTTGATGCTGTGGTCTGATTCACTGTTGGGGTTCTGCATTACTGTAAAACAGTGTTGATGTTGTGGTCTGATTGACTGTTGAGGTTCTGATATACTGTAAAACAGTGTTGATGTTGTGGTCTGATTCACTGTTGGGGTTCTGCATTACTGTAAAACAGTGTTGATGCTGTGGTCTGATTCACTGTTGGGGTTCTGATATACTGTAAAACAGTGTTGATGTTGTGGTCTGATTGACTGTTGAGGTTCTGATATACTGTAAAACAGTGTTGATGCTGTGGTCTGATTCACTGTTGGGGTTCTGCATTACTGTAAAACAGTGTTGATGTTGTGGTCTGATTGACTGTTGGGGTTCTGCATTACTGTAAAACAGTGTTGATGTTGTGGTCTGATTGACTGTTGGGGTTCTGATATACTGTAAAACAGTGTTGATGTTGTGGTCTGATTGACTGTTGGGGTTCTGATATACTGTAAAACAGTGTTGATGTTGTGGTCTGATTGACTGTTGAGGTTCTGATATACTGTAAAACAGTGTTGATGCTGTGGTCTGATTGACTGTTGGGGTTCTGATATACTGTAAAACAGTGTTGATGCTGTGGTCTGATTGACTGTTGGGGTTCTGCATTACTGTAAAACAGTGTTGATGCTGTGGTCTGATTGACTGTTGGGGTTCTGCATTACTGTAAAACAGTGTTGATGCTGTGGTCTGATTCACTGTTGAGGTTCTGATATACTGTAAAACAGTGTTGATGTTGTGGTCTGATTGACTGTTGGGGATCTGCATTACTGTAAAACAGTGTTGATGCTGTGGTCTGATTCACTGTTGGGGTTCTGATATACTGTAAAACAGTGTTGATGCTGTGGTCTGATTGACTGTTGGGGTTCTGCATTACTGTAAAACAGTGTTGATGCTGTGGTCTGATTCACTGTTGGGGTTCTGATATACTGTAAAACAGTGTTGATGTTGTGGTCTGATTGACTGTTGAGGTTCTGATATACTGTAAAACAGTGTTGATGCTGTGGTCTGATTCACTTTTGGGGTTCTGCATTACTGTAAAACAGTGTTGATGTTGTGGTCTGATTGAATTTTGGGGTTCTGCATTACTGTAAAACAGTGTTGATGCTGTGGTCTGATTCACTGTTGGGGTTCTGCATTACTGTAAAACAGTGTTGATGCTGTGGTCTGATTCACTGTTGAGGTTCTGATATACTGTAAAACAGTGTTGATGCTGTGGTCTGATTCACTGTTGGGGTTCTGCATTACTGTAAAACAGTGTTGATGCTGTGGTCTGATTGACTGTTGAGGTTCTGATATACTGTAAAACAGTGTTGATGCTGTGGTCTGATTGACTGTTGGGGTTCTGCATTACTGTAAAACAGTGTTGATGCTGTGGTCTGATTCACTGTTGGGGTTCTGCATTACTGTAAAACAGTGTTGATGCTGTGGTCTGATTCACTGTTGAGGTTCTGATATACTGTAAAACAGTGTTGATGCTGTGGTCTGATTCACTGTTGGGGTTCTGCATTACTGTAAAACAGTGTTGATGTTGTGGTCTGATTGACTGTTGGGGTTCTGCATTACTGTAAAACAGTGTTGATGCTGTGGTCTGATTGACTGTTGGGGTTCTGATATACTGTAAAACAGTGTTGATGTTGTGGTCTGATTGAATTTTGGGGTTCTGATATACTGTAAAACAGTGTTGATGTTGTGGTCTGATTGACTGTTGGGGTTCTGATATACTGTAAAACAGTGTTGATGTTGTGGTCTGATTGAATTTTGGGGTTCTGATATACTGTAAAACAGTGTTGATGTTGTGGTCTGATTGACTGTTGGGGTTCTGCATTACTGTAAAACAGTGTTGATGCTGTGGTCTGATTCACTGTTGAGGTTCTGATATACTGTAAAACAGTGTTGATGTTGTGGTCTGATTCACTGTTGGGGTTCTGCATTACTGTAAAACAGTGTTGATGCTGTGGTCTGATTGACTGTTGGGGTTCTGATATACTGTAAAACAGTGTTGATGCTGTGGTCTGATTCACTGTTGGGGTTCTGCATTACTGTAAAACAGTGTTGATGCTGTGGTCTGATTCACTGTTGGGGTTCTGCATTACTGTAAAACAGTGTTGATGCTGTGGTCTGATTGACTGTTGGGGTTCTGCATTACTGTAAAACAGTGTTGATGTTGTGGTCTGATTGACTGTTGGGGTTCTGATATACTGTAAAACAGTGTTGATGCTGTGGTCTGATTGACTCTAACCCTAAACCTCTGATTGGCTCTTGAGACTTTGATATACGGCACAGCGTTGATTGTTTTCACAAGTGCAATGTCTTCCTGGAAACTTAGATATTGCTTGTTGTTATTCACAGAACACCTTGTGACACAATAACAGTGAGTGATGCAATTGGTAGACATCCAAAACCGTACAGAAAGATCCCAGGAGTATTTCCAGTAGGTGGGCCGAGATGATTATCTTTCAAGAAGTTTGCTCCCAGATGTTGATTACGCACACGCACACACACACACACACCATTACATCTGGAGTCTTCCCCTACTGGGTCTAATGGTGTAAGTTAGCCCTGACCCCAGGCAGCACACACACACACCCCATTACATCTGGAGTCTTCTCCTACTGGGTCTAATGGTGTAAGTTAGCCCTGACCCCAGGCAGCGCGCGCACACACACACACACACACACACACACACACACACACACACACACACACACACACACCATTACATCTGGAGTCTTCTCCTACTGGGTCTAATGGTGTAAGTTAGCCCTGACCCCAGGCAGCACACACACACACACACCCCATTACATCTGGAGTCTTCTCCTACTGGGTCTAATGGTGTAAGTTAGCCCTGACCCCAGGCAGCACACAGAGCACACAGAGGGAAGGTACAGTGATCCCCCAACTGCTTCAAGGCATCATTGTGTGTTTACTCAGCTGTGGACTGCCTTGGGTTTAATTAAAACCCTATAACCCTATAGATGAAGTACAGTAACCACGTTTGCATCAGCATTGAGTAACGGACATCTGTTAACGTCAACTCTGTTTTCCCATTATTCAGGAGACTTGTGTTTGTTTATTGAAGAAGAGATGATCCTTCAATGATTCTGTAGTTTTATTAAGTATTTTTTTAGTAACTATTGTGTGGTCTTTTGACCATAATGCACTTGTCTAGTGGAAGGGTTGACTGCTAGCCTACAATCTGTGAGAGTCGCATCAAGACAGAATGCACTGTAGCCTTGAGAAGTGGCTTTATTCTCCATAGGAGTCTCCATACAGTCCATTGGACAACCATAGGATTCAACAGTCATGTCTCAGGGCACAATGTGTCTGTAGCAGTTTGGTGCATTGCTGTGGCCAGAGGCCACCACCGCTAAGTCCCCCTCTGACACATCTGTGACTGAGCTGGCTCTCCATTGGTGACCAGGGCGTGACCTATCTACTGCCCCGTGGTGAACTAGGCCTGGGAACAGAAAAGATTTCCCCGCTTCTTTTGAACCATGGCCAAGGAACACAGTCCTGCTGAACACTGCAGCTCAACACGTTCTGCTCCAGTCTCTCCAACATAATGTTGGTGTGTATGTGGGCTCCAGTCTCTCCAACATAATGTTGGTGTGTATGTGGGCTCCAGTCTCTCCAACATAATGTTGGTGTGTATGTTGGCTCCAGTCTCTCCAACATAATGTTGGTGTGTATGTGGGTTCTAGTCTCTCCAACATAATGTTGGTGTGTATGTGGGTTCTAGTCTCTCCAACATAATGTTGGTGTGTATGTGGGTTCTAGTCTCTCCAACATAATGTTGGTGTGTATGTGGGTTCTAGTCTCTCCAACATAATGTTGGTGTGTATGTGGGCTCCAGTCTCTCCAACATAATGTTGGTGTGTATGTGGGCTCCAGTCTCTCCAACATAATGTTGGTGTGTATGTGGGCTCCAGTCTCTCCAACATAATGTTGGTGTGTATGTGTGCTCCAGTCTCTCCAACATAATGTTGGTGTGTATGTGGGTTCTAGTCTCTCCAACATAATGTTGGTGTGTATGTGGGTTCTAGTCTCTCCAACCTAATGTTGGTGTGTATGTGGGCTCCAGTCTCTCCAACCTAATGTTGGTGTGTATGTGGGTTCTAGTCTCTCCAACCTAATGTTGGTGTGTATGTGGGCTCCAGTCTCTCCAACCTAATGTTCGTGTGTATGTGGGCTCCAGTCTCTCCAACATAATGTTCGTGTGTATGTGGGCTCCAGTCTCTCCAACCTAATGTTGGTGTGTATGTGGGCTCCAGTCTCTCCAACATAATGTTGCTGTGTATGTGTGGTCATACCTGTCAATCTGATGTGTACTGGTGGCGAAGTCAGGTGCAGGAGAGCAGAGTGAAGTGAGAACAGGCGCACACATTATTCCAGGTAAAAATAGTAAAAGCACATCAACGTGCCCAAAACACAGAACATAGACAAATGTCTGGCGCGTAACAAAACACCACGTAACAAAATACACATAACACAAACAATCTTTCACAAAGACATGATGGGGAACAGAGGAATAACTACATGTAGATTGATTGGGGAATGAAAACCAGGTGTGCAGGGAACAAGACAAAACAAATGGATACATGAAAATGGAGCGGCGATGGCTAGAAAGCCGGTGACGTCAATCGCCGAACGAACAAGGAGAGGAGCCGACTTCGGGGGAAGCCGTGACAATATCAGAGGGATCGGGTACTGCAGAAGATTTTAATCTCATATGGATCAATAAAATTCTCTTTTTCTTCTTTTTAATAATTGAATCTTCAAATCTTCTTCGAGTCTATTTCAAAAGCTAATCTGAAACCAATCCAGTTTGGTCTGCATTGAATTATATTCGGGTCAAATTACTGCAATACATGTGATGTCCCCTCTACTCTGAGCTTAATCAGCTTCTCTCCTCTGTGTTTGGTATATCCTCGGCCACTGTAACCCAAAATAAATGTGAACAGAGAGTGTGACAGAGACTGGAAAAGAAACCAGAGGGATATTCAGAGTTATACCTCAATTAGTCATCATTAGCTTTCAGAAATCTGCCTTTTTAAAATGCAGACCATCCAAAAATCTGCCTTTATATTGAAAGTCAGTGTTTTTTTCTTCAATAGAGTGATCAGTGGCGTACAAATATAATTTTACTTGACCGTAAACAAATTACCGCAACACATTCGACAGAAATGAAATGCTATTTGGCTAGCAGCCACACAGAAGTAAATTAACTTACAAATGAAAAAGCAAAGTATTTTTTGGCCCAAAAAACTCTTGATTTGTTTGTTGATTAGGAACCCCATCAGAAGCAGCAGCTACTCTTCTTGGGGTCCACAACAAAAACAACAAAACATGACAGTAACAAAACTTTGATACACAAGGACAGTCACGTTTCAAATACAACAATATACAAACAAAACAACAACAAACAAAAAATATGTGTTTGTGAATATTTGTAATGTTTGTCATAGAAAGAATGTAGTTAGCTACAATTCCTAATGTTTTACTTGAAGTTAATCTGGCATTTTTTTAAACTTGCTATCGGAGAAAACCTACACTGGACAAATGTACCTGAGAAAAGTAGCCTTCACGTTAGTCAGAGCACTGTCTGGTGATACGATGACGAGAGCAAAGACATTTCATCCAAGTGGAGAAGTGCAACTGAAACACATAATTAGTCCTTTTCCATTCATGATTTGGAGAGAACCCTGACTAAAGCCAAACAGAATTTACAATAAGAACCTTTCTAGATCTGCGTTTACAGGAAGACATAAAAAAAATAAATAATCTATGTTAAAAATGCAGAATTCTGTGTTAAACAGAGGGTCATTCAGAGTCATCCATCTCTTTAGTCATTATTCCTTTAAGCAGTCTATGTCATAATAATATGTACTACAGTATCTCAGGCATTGGATAATATTTAAAAATGCTATATAAACATGACATACAGTATGCATGAAAACTCTAAGGGGGCCTTAATAGAAGGGAAAACAATTGGTAATGATCTGTATTTGACATCACTTCAAAGCTGGTCTGATGCATTGTCTGAGCTAGCTATCGATTGTCACGACTCAACTCTTTAGGGGGCATTCCCATGGACTAACAGAGTAGGTAAACTTGGCTTTTCCCTAGAAGGGAGAGTCAAGACTTGGCACTCTCTGTGCTGGGCTCTTTCAGATACCGTATATATCCTGAGTATATCCTGAGTCCACAAGGAATGTCCGGATAATAATCCAATGAAAGACAGCGACATCACCCAAACCTGGGTTCAAATAGTATCTCAAATGAGCTGGCTAGGTGCAACCTAAGCATGGAATACACCAACAAAATATCTATTCCTAAACATTTGGCATTCATGGCAAGCTCAAGCAAACGCTCAAATTAGTTGAATGATTTTAAATATTATTTGAACACAGGTGTGTACCTCACAGACTGTGGACTGCAGTATTCCATTTAATTGCGAGTTAAGAAACTATTCTTACTTACACTGATGGCCAAGGATGTTACGGGGAGTGAATGAGGACCCAAAAGCGAATTAACTTAAACAGAGCTTCTTTAATTACCAAACATAGGTAGGCTCAGACGGACCGGCAGATTCCGACAGGACAAGACAAGGTTACAGCAAACATGACGACAGTCTGGTTCAGGCATGAAACACAACAAACAAGAATCCGACAAGGACAGGAACAAAAACAGAGAGAGATATAGGGACCTAATCAGAGGGAAAAAGGGAACAGGTGGGAAACGGGGTGACGAGGTGGTTAGGAGGAGACAAGGCACAGCTGGGGGAAAGAGGGGGAGAAAAGGTAACCTAACAACGACCAGCAGAGGGAGACAGGGTGAAGGGAAAGGACAGAGACAAGACACAACATGACAGTACATGACAGTACCCCCCCACTCACCGAGCGCCTCCTGGCGCACTCGAGGAGGAAACCTGGCGGCAACGGAGGAAATCCTCGATCAGCGCACGGTCCAGCACGTCCCGAGAGGGAACCCAACTCCTCTCCTCAGGACCGTACCCCTCCCAATCTACGAGGTACTGGTGACCACGGCCCCGAGGACGCATGTCCAAAATTCTACGGACCCTGTAGATGGGTGCGCCCTCGACAAGGATGGGGGGGGGGGGAAGACGAGCGGGGGCGCGAAGGACGGGCTTGATGCAGGAGACATGGAAGACCGGGTGGACGCGACGAAGGTATCGCGGAAGAAGGAGTCGAACTGCGACAGGATTAATGACCCGAGAAATACGGAACGGACCAATGAACCGCGGGGTCAACTTGCGAGAAGCCGTCTTAAGGGGAAGGTTCTGAGTGGAGAGCCAAACTCTCTGACCGCGACAATATCTAGGACTCTTAGTTCTACGCTTATTAGCAGCCCTCACAGTCTGCGTCCTATAACGGCAAAGTGCAGACCTGACCCTCTTCCAGGTGCGCTCGCAACGTTGGACAAAAGCCTGAGCGGAGGGGACGCTGGACTCGGCGAACTGAGATGAGAACAGCGGAGGCTGGTACCCGAGGCTACTCTGAAAAGGAGATAGCCCGGTCGCAGACGAAGGAAGCGAGTTGTGGGCGTATTCTGCCCAGGGGAGCTGTTCTGACCAAGACGCAGGGTTGCGAAAAGAAAGACTGCGTAAGATGCGACCAATAGTCTGATTGGCCCGTTCTGCTTGACCGTTAGACTGGGGGTGAAAGCCGGAAGAGAGACTGACGGAAGCCCCAATCAAACGGCAAAACTCCCTCCAAAATTGAGACGTGAATTGCGGACCTCTGTCCGAAACGACGTCTGACGGAAGGCCATGAATTCTGAAAACATTCTCGATTATGATTTGTGCCGTCTCTTTAGCAGAAGGAAGCTTAGCAAGGGGAATGAAATGAGCCGCCTTAGAGAACCTATCGACAACCGTAAGAATAACAGTCTTCCCCGCTGACGAAGGCAGTCCGGTGACAAAATCTAAGGCGATGTGAGACCACGGTCGAGAGGGAATAGGAAGCGGCCTGAGACGGCCGGCAGGAGGAGAGTTACCGGACTTAGTCTGCGCGCAGACCGAACAAGCAGCCACGAAACGACGCGTGTCATGCTCCCGGGTGGGCCACCAAAAACGCTGGCGAATGGAAGCAAGCGTACCCCGAACGCCAGGGTGGCCGGCTAACTTGGCAGAGTGAGCCCACTGAAGAACGGCCAGACGAGTAGGAACGGGAACGAAAAGAAGGTTCCTAGGACAAGCGCGCGGCGACGGAGTGTGAGTGAGCGCTTGTTTTACCTGCCTCTCAATTCCCCAGACAGTCAACCCGACAACACGCCCCTCAGGGAGAATCCCCTCGGGGTCAGTGGAGGCTACTGAAGAACTGAAGAGACGAGACAAAGCATCAGGCTTGGTGTTCTTAGAGCCCGGACGATAAGAAATCACGAACTCGAAACGAGCGAAAAACAGCGCCCAACGCGCCTGACGCGCATTAAGTCGTTTGGCAGAACGGATGTACTCAAGGTTCCTATGGTCAGTCCAAACGACAAAAGGAACGGTCGCCCCCTCCAACCACTGTCGCCATTCGCCTAGGGCTAACCGGATGGCGAGCAGTTCGCGGTTACCCACATCATAGTTACGTTCCGACGGCGACAGGCGATGAGAAAAATACGCGCATGGGTGGACCTTGTCGTCAGAGAGGGAGCGCTGAGAAAGAATGGCTCCCACGCCCACCTCTGACGCGTCAACCTCGACAACGAACTGTCTAGAGACGTCAGGTGTAACAAGGATAGGAGCGGATGTAAAACGATTCTTGAGGAGATCAAAAGCTCCCTGGGCGGAAACGGACCACTTAAAGCACGTCTTGACAGAAGTAAGGGCTGTGAGAGGAGCTGCCACCTGACCGAAATTACGGATGAAACGACGATAGAAGTTCGCGAAGCCGAGAAAGCGCTGCAGCTCGACGCGTGACTTAGGGACGGGCCAATCAATGACAGCTTGGACTTTAGCGGGATCCATCTTAATGCCTTCAGCGGAAATAACAGAACCGAGAAATGTGACGGAGGAGGCATGAAAAGTGCACTTCTCAGCCTTCACAAAAAGACAATTCTCTAAAAGGCGCTGGAGGACACGTCGAACGTGCTGAACATGAATCTGGAGTGACGGTGAAAAAATCAGGATATCGTCAAGGTAAACGAAAACAAAGATGTTCAGCATGTCTCTCAGGACATCATTGACTAATGCCTGAAAGACAGCTGGAGCGTTAGCGAGGCCGAAAGGAAGAACCCGGTATTCAAAGTGCCCTAACGGAGTGTTAAACGCTGTCTTCCACTCGTCCCCCTCCCTGATGCGCACGAGATGGTAAGCGTTACGAAGGTCCAACTTAGTGAAAAACCTGGCTCCCTGCAGGATCTCGAAGGCTGAAGACATAAGAGGAAGCGGATAACGATTCTTCACTGTTATGTCATTCAGCCCTCGATAATCTATGCAGGGACGCAGAGACCCGTCCTTCTTCTTGACAAAAAAAACCCCCGCTCCGGCGGGAGAGGAGGAGGGGACTATGGTACCGGCGTCAAGAGCTACAGACAAATAATCTTCGAGAGCCTTACGTTCGGGAGCCGACAGAGAGTATAGTCTACCCCGGGGGGGGGGGGGTGGTTCCCGGAAGGAGATCAATACTACAATCATACGACCGGTGTGGAGGAAGAGAGGTGGCCCTGGACCGACTGAACACCGTGCGCAGATCGTGATATTCCTCCGGCACCCCTGTCAAATCACCAGGCTCCTCCTGTGAAGAAGAGACAGAGGAAACAGGAGGGATAGCAGACATTAAACATTTCACATGACAAGAGACGTTCCAGGAGAGGATAGAATTACTAGACCAATTAATGGAAGGATTATGACAAACTAGCCAGGGATGGCCCAAAACAACAGGTGTAAAAGGTGAACGAAAAATTAAAAAAGAAATGGTTTCACTATGATTACCAGAAACAGTGAGGGTTAAAGGTAGCGTCTCACGCTGAATCCTGGGGAGAGGACTACCATCCAGGGCGAACAAGGCCGTGGGCTCCTTTAACTGTCTGAGAGGAATGTCATGTTCCCGAGCCCAGGTCTCGTCCATAAAACAGCCCTCTGCCCCAGAGTCTATTAAGGCACTGCAGGAAGCTGACGAACCGGTCCAGCGTAGATGGACCGACAAGGTAGTGCAGGATCTTGAAGGAGAGACAGGAGTAGTAGCGCTCACCAGTAGCCCTCCGCTTACTGACGAGCTCTGGCCTTTTACTGGACATGAAGTGACAAAATGACCAGCGGAACCGCAATAGAGACAGAGGCGGTTGGTGATTCTCCGTTCCCTCTCCTTAGTCGAGATGCGGATACCTCCCAGCTGCATGGGCTCAGCACCCGAGCCGGCAGAGGAAGATGGTAGTGATGCGGAGAGGGGGGCGACGGAGAGCGCGAGCTCCTTTCCACGAGCTCGGTGACGAAGATCAACCCGTCGCTCAATGCGAATAGCGAGTTCAATCAAGGAATCCACGCTGGAAGGAACCTCCCGGGAGAGAATCTCATCCTTTACCTCTGCGCGGAGACCCTCCAGAAGACGAGCGAGCAAGGCCGGCTCGTTCCAGCCACTGGAGACAGCAAGAGTGCGAAACTCAATAGAGTAGTCTGTTATGGATCGATTGCCTTGACATAGGGAAGACAGGGCCCTGGAAGCCTCCTCCCCAAAAACAGATCGATCAAAAACCCGTATCATCTCCTCCTTAAAGTCCTGATACTGGTTAGTACACTCAGCCCTTGCCTCCCAGATTGCCGTGCCCCACTCACGAGCCCGTCCAATAAGGAGAGATATGACGTAGGCGACACGAGCAGTGCTCCTGGAGTAAGTGTTGGGCTGGAGAGAAAACACAATATCACACTGGGTGAGGAACGAGCGGCATTCAGTGGGCTCCCCAGAGTAACACGGCGGGTTATTGATTCTGGGCTCCGGAGATTCGAAAGCCCTGGAAGTGGCCGGTGGATCGAGGCGGAGATGGTGAACCTGTTCTGTGAGGTTGGAGACTTGGGTGGCCAGGGTCTCAACGGCATGTCGAGCAGCAGACACTTCCTGCTCGTGTCTGCCTAGCATCGCTCCCTGGACCCCGACGGCTGAGTGGAGAGGATCCGAAGTCGCTGGGTCCATTCTTGGTCGGATTCTTCTGTTACGGGGAGTGAATGAGGACCCAAAAGCGAATTAACTTAAACAGAGCTTCTTTAATTACCAAACATAGGTAGGCTCAGACGGACCGGCAGATTCCGACAGGACAAGACAAGGTTACAGCAAACATGACGACAGTCTGGTTCAGGCATGAAACACAACAAACAAGAATCCGACAAGGACAGGAACAAAAACAGAGAGAGATATAGGGACCTAATCAGAGGGAAAAAGGGAACAGGTGGGAAACGGGGTGACGAGGTGGTTAGGAGGAGACAAGGCACAGCTGGGGGAAAGAGGGGGAGAAAAGGTAACCTAACAACGACCAGCAGAGGGAGACAGGGTGAAGGGAAAGGACAGAGACAAGACACAACATGACAGTACATGACAAAGGAACAGTGGGTTAACTGCCTTGTTCAAGGGAAGAACAAGCTTTTCAGCTCGGTGATTTGATCTAGGAGCCTTTCAGTTATTGGCCCAACACTCTATCCACTAGGCTAACTGCCAGCCCAGTAGTAACACATCACTCCCAGTACACATCACTCCCAATAGTGTCTGACTGGGAGCTGAAAGCACGTTAACCTGTTAACCGCTGACTGGTTGTTCTGGGCCCTGTACAGGACCAGGTGGTTTTGACTCCTGTCATTGTCATAAGAATCCATATATTTACAATAACCTGCCCAACCACTACTGCATGCCAAAGACGTAAACACACAAGCATCCATGACTATCACCGACCATGACGGTGTGTATTGATGAAAACTTGATGGCGCTTTACTGCTGCTAGGCTAACTGATTGCTATGGTGTCTTTACTGCTGCTAGGCTAACTGATTGCTATGGTGTCTTTACTGCTGCTAGGCTAACTGATTGCTATGGTGCTTTATTGCTTCTAGGCTAACTGATTGCTATTGTGCTTTACTGCTGCTAGGCTAAATGATTGCTAAAGTGCTTTACTGCTGCTAGGCTAAATGATTGCTATGGTGTCTTTACTGCTGCTATGCTAACTGATTGCAATGGTGCTTTACTGCTGCTAGGCTAACTGATTGCTATAGTGCTTTACTGCTGCTAGGCTAACTGATTGCTATGGTGTTTTACTGCTGCTAGGCTAACTGTTTTGGTGCTGTACTGCTGCTAGGCTAACTGATTGCTATGGTGTTTTACAGCTGCTAGGCTAACTGTTATGGTGCTGTACTGCTGCTAGGCTAACTGTTATGGTGCTGTACTGCTGCTAGGCTAACTGATTGCTATGGTGTGTTACTGGTGCTAGGCTAACTGTTATGGTGCTGTACTGCTGCTAGGCTAACTGTTATGGTGCTGTACTGCTGCTAGGCTAACTGATTGCTATGGTGTTTTACTGCTGCTAGGTTAACTGTTATGGTGCTGTACTGCTGCTAGGCTAACTGTTATGGTGCTGTACTGCTGCTAGGCTAACTGATTGCTATGGTGTTTTACTGCTGCTAGGCTAACTGTTATGGTGCTGTACTGCTGCTAGGCTAACTGATTGCTATGGTTATCATCTGGAGGGTTGAAGTATAAAATGCCTTCATAAAAATGAATAGCCTGAATATCAGTTTTAATCAACATTGTAAAGAGCTCTCTTTATAGTTACCAAGTTAACCGGTATATTATGACCCTGCTGATTGCTGATAGTGATGGGAAGAAAAGTCTTTAGTTACAGCACACTGATGTCACAGAATCATCCCAATGAAATCAGCAGTAATTTCCAGCATTGCTAATTTACGTTTTACAAACCATTTGCACAAAATTACATAACCAACGGCAGCAGGGTTTTTAATCTTTGCTTCAGCAAACTAACTCACTGACTAACTTAATCTTGATGCAAATGCAATGTTTATCACCAACATCTAGGCTACATCTCAAACGGCATCCTATTTTCTACATAGTGCATTACTTTTGGTCAGGGCCCATAGGAACCCAGTATATAGGGCATATGGTGCAAATTGGGACGCATTACTTTTGGTCAGGGCCCATAAGAACCCAGTATATAGGGCATATGGTGCAAATTGGGACGCATAGGGCCCAATATATAGGGCATATGGTGCAATTTGGGATGCAGCCCAATCACTTCAATCTCCAATGTCTGCGATGCAACAACCCTAGCAAAATGAGAATTAGAAAGAGAGATGAATCCTAGTTGATCCTGTTTTATGGAGGCCTAACGTTCCACATAGGAATGAAGAGGATTACAACTAGAGTCCTTTAATTGGAAATCTGGGAGCTGGAATTGCATAGGACCCATAGCTTTCCATTGTAAGAGCATGGGATCTCAAAAAAAAATATTCTGGTTGGTTTTTCTTTGGATTTTCTCCTACCATATTAATTGTGTTATAGTTTCATACATTATTTAACATATCTAAAAACTTGTTTTCTATCCAATGGTACCAATTATATGCATATCCTGGCTTCTGGGCCTGAGTAACAGGCCGTTTACTTCGGGAACGTAAGTAAGGCGGTAATTTCTGAAAAAAGGACCCAAGGCCCGAGTGTTGGACCCAGTAAACTGGTCTCTGGTTGGAATCCCTGAGCTGGCAAAGTGGAATAATCGACCATTCTGCCCTTGAGCAAGGCATTTAACCCCCAACAACAACTGCTCCTCAGATGACGTGGGCATCGACTAAGGCGTCCCCCTGCACAGTTCTGATTCAGAGATGGGTTAAATGCAGAAGACACATTTCGGGTTGAATGCGTTCAGTTGTGCAACTGACTAGGCATCTCCCCTTTCTCTACCTGGTGGGACAATACCACACCACATAACTATATTACAGGCTAAATGCAGACAGACAGGACCCCCTAGTGTCCAAAGACGGGGGTTAAGTCCTAAATGGCGCCCTATTCCCTATTTAGGTCCTGGTCAAAAGTAGTTCACTAAATAGGGAATAGGGTGCCATTTGGAACTCAAACCCAGCCCCAGACAAACTGGATGAGGTCCATATAACCATATATTTAGGAAGTGAAAAATGAAGCTCTGTAAGTTGACCTTAGTGTATGAGTATAGTATGAGGTATGAAACATTTCCTCCTATGATACGTCAGCTTGAAATATATAACCTGTTGTTCTAGTGACTAGACTAGACTGTATTGAAGGTTCGCAAAGATTGACCAGAATGACCGCGACTAAGTTGACATGGGGACCTTGATCAAGACCAAATCAAATGTATTTATATAGCCCTTCGTACATCAGCTGATATCTCAAAGTGCTGTACAGAAACCCAGCCTAAAACCCCAAACAGCAAGCAATGCAGGTGTAGAAGCACGGTGGCTAGGAAAAACTCCCTAGAAAGGCCAAAACCTAGGAAGAAACCTAGAGAGGAACCAGGATATGAGGTGTGGCCAGTCCTCTTCTGGCTGTGCCGGGTGGAGATTATAACAGAACATGGTCAAGATGTTAAAATGTTCATAAATGACCAGCATGGTCAAATAATAATAATCACAGTAGTTGTCGAGGGTAAAGCAAGTCAGCACCTCAGGAGTAAATGTCAGTTGGCTTTTTATAGCCGATCATTAAGAGTATCTCTACCGCTCCTGCTGTCTCTAGATAGTTGAAAACAGTAGGTCTGGGACAGGTAGCACGTCCGGTGAACAGCTCAGGGTTCCATAGCCGCAGGCAGAACAGTTGAAACTGGAGCAGCAGCACGGCCATGTGGACTGGGGACAGCAAGGAGTCATCATGCCAGGTAGTCCTGAGGCATGGTCCTAGGGCTCAGGTCCTCCGAGAGAAAGAGAGAAAGAGAGAATTAGAGAGAGCATACTTAAATTCACACAGGACACCGGATAAGACAGGAGAAGTACTCCAGATATAACAAACTGACCCTAGCCCCCCGACACATAAACTACTGCAGCATAAATACTGGAGGCTGAGGCAGGAGGGGTCAGGAGACACTGTGGCCCAATCCGATGATACCCCCGGACAGGGCCAAACAGGAAGGATATAACCTCACCCACTTTGCCAAAGCGCAGCCCCCACACCACTAGAGGGATATCTTCAACCACCAACTTACCATCCTTAGACAAGGCCGAGTATAGCCCACAAAGATCTCTGCCGCGGCACAACCCAAGGGGGGGTGCCAACCCAGACAAGAAGATCACGTCAGTGACTCAACCCACTCAAGTGACGCACCCCTCCTAGGGACGGCATGAAAGAGCACCAGTAAGCCAGTGACTCAGCCCCCGTAATAGGGTTAGAGGCAGAGAATCCAAGTGGAGAGAGGGGAACCGGCCAGGCAGAGACAGCAAGGGCAGTTCGTTGCTCCAGAGCCTTTCCCGTTCACCTTCACACTCCTGGACCAGACTACACTCAATCATATGACCCACTGAAGAGATGAGTCTTCAGTAAAGACTTAAAGGTTGAGACCGAGTCTGCGTCTCTCACATGGGTAGGCAGACCATTCCATAAAAATTGAGCTCTATAGGAGAAAGCCCTGCTTCCAGCTGTTTGCTTAGAAATTCTAGGGACAATTAGGAGGCCTGCGTCTTGTGACCGTAGCGTACGTGTAGGTATGTACGG
Organism: Oncorhynchus mykiss; assembly: GCF_013265735.2. NCBI lineage: Eukaryota > Metazoa > Chordata > Actinopteri > Salmoniformes > Salmonidae > Oncorhynchus > Oncorhynchus mykiss. Next base: position 7,055,824 of record NC_050571.1, on the reverse strand, counting down.
CAGGACCAAATCAGAAAGATATGTAGGAGCAAGCCCATGTAATGCTTTGTAGGTTAGCAGTAAAACCTTGAAATCAGCCCTTGCCTTAACAGGAAGCCAGTGTAGGGAGGCTAGCACTGGAGTAATATGATAATTTTTTGGGGTTCTAGTCAGGATTCTAGCAGCCGTATTTAGCACTAACTGAAGTTTATTTAGTGCTTTATCCGGGTAGCCGGAAAGTAGAGCATTGAAGTAGTCTAACCTAGAAGTAACAAAAGCAGGGATTCATTTTTGGATAGAAAGTTTCTGATTTTTGCAATGTTACATAGATGGAAAAAAGCTGTCCTTGAAACAGTCTTGATATGTTTGTCAAAAGAGAGATCAGGGTCCAGAGTAACGCCGAGGTCCTTCACAGTTTTATTTGAGACGACTGTAAAACCATCAAGATTAATTGTCAGATTCAACAGAAGATCTCTTTGTTTCTTGATGTCGTTGCGTCTGCGAGAGAAAGACCTCTGCAACATATCACCAGATTGTAAGGGCAACAGACTGCTGTGTAAACCACCTGCATTTATATTGAACCTTTATTTAACTAGGTAAGTCAGTGTAAACCCTTTCCAACCATCAGTATGATGAAAAGAGGAGAAGTCAGCTTGTCTCAGCATTTTTTGCCTCCCTCTGCCTCCCCTCCTGTTCCTTATCCTGTTGACTTTAACAAGCTCTCCTCCGTCACACTGTTTCCTGCTATCCCTGATAGTCATCGGCCAGCGGGAACCGGGAGCTGGGAGGGAGAGTGAGGGTGGGAAAGCTCCTAGATTAGGTTCCAAATGGCCCCCTACTCCCTACATAGTGCACTACTTTTGATTATTCTGGTCAAAATCTAGTGCACTATATATAGGGAATAGGGTGCAATTGTGGACGTTATCTATTTACCTCAGTGTCTGTCAGTGAGTGGTACATTGGAAGGAATAGCTCTTGGCTGTCAACCCCAACCCTACTGTCACAGAGCCTTATAAGGGATACAAGCCTTACAAGTGGCCAACCCTATTGAGTTCCCCTGCCCTGCCCAGTCTGTCTGGTGGAGAGATCTGGCCTGACTGGTGGGGAGAGTGTTACAGTGTCTTGGACAACACAGATATCCTGGGTTCAAATAGTATTTGACATGTTTCAAATATGTTTGCTTTAATCTGCCTTGAGTGCCAGGCGGGTAAAGACTTGTTATTTTGTGATCATTTGATTGGTTCGGGTTGTGCAGGGCGAAGCTCAATCAAGCACAGCTAAAGTATTTAACGATTTCAAATACTATTTGAACCCAAGTGTGCAACACAGAACACTGGGAAATCCCCAGAGTCACCTCAGGAAGCCCTGCCAGACCAGAAAGAGTTTCAACAGCTTGCCTTCATCCCCTCCCATCCCCCACCTGTTAACTACCACTGAGTGACGATCCATAAGACGACAAGTGCAAACCCCCTTTGGGTGTTTTACAGACACAACTCACTGTTTGTCTGTGTGTGTGTGTCAGCTGGTCAAACAGTAAAAAAAGACCCCTCCATCTTTGAAATTGGCTATTTGAGTATCTATTAACCAATCTGTTGTCAGTTTGACTTTTCCTCTCCTGTGATGTGCTGTGATGTGACGACAACATACTTTTTTTCTCTCGGAGTGTTGGGGGACGCGGTCGCCTTGGTGACGGAGTCTGTAAACAATGAGTGGGTTCCTAAAAGAGGAAGTTGAGAAAAGGAACACTGTGTGATTGTCCCACGGGGGGGGGGGGGGGGGGGAAGAAGTACGAAAAAGTACAAAAATGTATTCACTCACTACTGTAAGGAAGTTTAAAGTACAAGTGTCTGCTAATGGACTACAGGCTTGTACTTTGTGGTGTTAATCTGACAGACGTGATAGATATTAACCTACTGCATAAAACAAACACAATATTATGTTGTGTTACAGCCTGAATTTAACATGGATTCAATTTAAATGTGTTTTGACACTGGCCTACACACACAATACCCCATAATGTCAAAGTGGAATTATGTTTTTAGACATTTTTACAAGTTAATAAACAAAGGAAAAGCTGAAATGTCTTGAGTCAATAAGTATTCAACACCTTTGTTATGGCAAGCCGAAATAAGCTCAGGAGTAAAAATATGTTTAACAAGTCACATAATCAGTTGCATGGACTCACTCTGTGTGCAATAATAGTGTTTAACATGATTTTTGAATGACTATTTCATTGCTGTACCCGTTGCAAAGAAGGGCACATATTGGTAGATGGGTAAACATTAAAAAAAAGCACATTGAATATCCATTTGAGCATGGTGAAGTTATTAATTACACGTTGGATGGTGTATCAATACACCCAGTACTTCCTAACTTTGTTGCCGGAGAGGAAAGAAACCGCTCAGGGATTTCACTTACAGAGTTGAATAATGGCTGTGATAGAAGAAAACTGAGGATGGATAAACAACATTGTAGTTACTCCACAATACTAATGACAGAGTGAAAAGATGAAATGGGGATACCTAGTCAGTTGCACAACTGAACGCATTCAACTGAAATGTGTCTTCCTCATTTAACCCCTCTGAATCAGACACTTCACATATTTTGTTTCCCATTTGTTCATTTACCTTCTTATTACCTCACAAGAGTTAGATTTATTAAGAACTGCAAAGCCATCTATCTATTCATTAATTACATTAATTAAAGCTTCTGCTAAGATCTTCTAACCCACTTCCATGTTTTGAGAGAGATGTTTTCATGGCAAGTCAGGTTACTAAGCAATGGGCTACTGTTTCCTTATTTACACCAGAAATACACTGCTCCACTTCTCCTCCCTCAATGTTTCCGTAGGTGGCGACCTACAGAATATACAGCAGACTGACACAGTGGTCAGTTTTTTATGACATCATCATTTCCTCAGGCCCTCCCCCTCGTCTACCACCGGCCAGAGTGGATAGGGAAAAAAAAACAAGCATTTTGCAAAGTGACGGGCTGTTATAATGTGTCATACCACTCCACCAGACCACAGACATCCCACTTGTTTACGTTTTGAGTTCTAAAAATGGCAATATTGCGTCAGCAGTTGCTATTTGGTGCTAGAGAGTCACACCACTGCCTGTTAGGGATACAGTTTAGGCTGAGAGAGAGAGAGAGAGAGAGCTAAAAAGAGGTTCATTCCTACACACCCAACTGTTTCACAGTCACACAAATGGAGGCCTTAGCTAATCAGCTAAGACCAACAGGCAGGCCCAGTAGAAAACAAGGAGGAAGGGAGGCGCTGCTATGTTACACTATAATCGGTTTTGTTAGACATAAGCTGCTAAGGTACACAATAGTAGGTTTTGGTAGACAGAAGGTGCTCTTTGGTAAAAGGGGTAAATTGGTCATTAAAAAGAAAGGAGGGAGGACCAAGGCATTCTTCATATAATTCATTAAAATGCCTTTAATTTTATGGCATGTTTAACAGAAACAAAGTTTAAAAACTCCCAACGCGTTTCAGCTGCATGGCCTTCGTCAGGGAGTACAAAGATATGATAATACAATGTCCTCTTTTGAACAGCTTTTTCCAATCAACCCTGACTTGAAGAAGGAGTGGTTACAGAATTCATTGGACAACAACTAGTAAGCAATACTATAACCATTAAAAAGTGAAAATACTGTAGATATGATATAAAAAATGCAACTCTAGGCTAGAAGCATCAGAACCCCTAGAAAGGTAGTTCTAACCTTGAATATATCTGGGCAGAGTGGCAAGAATAGGAGAGCAATCTATTTTTATAGTACATTAGAACACAGCAAACATGGACCACAGCAGCCTAAACATAGCTGAGGGAAATATGTGCAAAATGTCCACTAGATGACGACAAATAGACCTATCACGACCCTACATGAAAGGAGAGAAATCCCTATCTTTATTTAAACTGGGGTACTTAGTGGCCTGTAGTTTGTAAATCCATATCTTCATTTAAACCAGGGGTACTTAGTGGCCTGTAGTTTGTAAATCCATATCTTCATTTAAACCAGGGTACTTAGTGGCCTGTAGTTTGTAAATCCATATCTTCATTTAAACCAGGGGTACTTAGTGGCCTGTAGTTTGTAAATCCATATCTTCATTTAAACCAGGGGTACTTAGTGGCCTGTAGTTTGTAAATCCATATCTTCATTTAAACCAGGGGTACTTAGTGGCCTGTAGTTTGTAAATCCATATCTTCATTTAAACCAGGGGTACTTAGTGGCCTGTAGTTTGTAAATCCATATCTTCATTTAAACCAGGGGTACTTAGTGGCCTGTAGTTTGTAAATCCATATCTTCATTTAAACCAGGGGTACTTAGTGGCCTGTAGTTTGTAAATCCATATCTTCATTTAAACCAGGGGTACTTAGTGGCCTGTAATTTGTAAATCCATATCTTCATTTAAACCAGGGGTACTTAGTGGCCTATAGTTTGTAAATCCATATGTTCATTTAAACCAGGGGTACTTAGTGGCCTGTAGTTTGTAAGTTTGTAAACCGTTCCCTTCGGTTTAGCTGTTTAAGACAGCTGTTTAAGACAGCTAAACTGTTTAAGGAGGCCGGAACATGATCAATACCCGTAGGTTGTATGGGAGGCAGGGTTGCCATGGTGTAGGGACTTATAGTGCCTTGCCATGGGCTAGTCTTCATTGCCTACCCGTGTGGTGTACTTGTGTTTCCGCTAAGCGGTCTTGAAGGCGTCTCTTTGTCCGTCCAATGTAGAACACCTTGTGCACTGTGGACATTCCAATCTGTAGATGACATGAGTGGTTTTCCAGTTAATAAAATGCTTGACTTGATACTCCATTTTAGAAGCTGTGTCCCCCCCCCCCAAAAAAAATGTCTGTGGAATATTTCTGCAATTGTTAACACTGGTTGCATTTAAAAGAGCCCCCTTGGGTTTGAGGTCAAGTCTTTTTGAGATTCACCAGGAAGATAGCTGTGGACTAATTTGTCGTTTAGGGAAGGACATCTGTAAAAGCTTGTGACTGGTGGGTCAGGAAAGACTTGTCCTAATAGCGTATCGCTTTGGATGATTCCCCAATTATTTGTAATTATTATTTTAATGTTCTCTGCTTCAGTGCTGTATTTTTTGTAACAAAGTACACACTCTCTGATGCATCACGAGGCGCTCCCCTTCACAGCAATTTGTCTCTGTCAAGTCGTCCAGCCCTAGTGTCAAGCGCCGTATAAGTCCAAGACTTCTTAACAGCTTCTACCCCCAAGCCATAAGCCAGAAGGCCCTAAAAATGATCAAAGGTTCCAGCCATGGCAGTCATAGACTGTTCTCTCTGCTACTGCACGGCAAGTGGTACCGGAGCACCAAGTCTAGGTCCAAGAGGCTTCTAAACAGCTTCTACCCCCAAGCCATAAGACTCCTGAACAGCTAATCAAATGGCTACCCATACTATTTGCATTAACCCCCCTCTTCTATGCTGATGCTACTCTCTGTTCATTATCTATGCATAGTCACTTTAATAACTCTACCTACATGAGCATATTACCTCAATTACCTCGACTAACATTCACTCTGTACTGGTTCCCCCTGTATTTAGCCACGCTATTGTTATTTTACTGCTGCTCTTTAATTATTTGTTCCTTTTATAGATTTTAAAAAACAATTTACTTATTGATTTTTTTTTACTTAAAACATTTTTTTTCTTAAACTGCATTGTTGTTTAAAGGCTTGTAAGTAAGCATTTCACTGCAAGGTCTACACCTGTTTGTATTCGGTGCATGTGACAAATACAATGTGATTATTTCCATCATTCCACCAGTGTGTGCACGTTTATAGAATAGGCCCTGATATGGTAAGATTATAAAACTGCAAATCTATGACTGGACATATCTGATACAAATGTACTGATCTATTAAAAAAAAAAAATGGATATTTGATGGTAATGGGTGTTTGGTATCAACCTTAACGGCACCCTTTATAGTGCACTACTTCCCAATAGGCTCCGATTGAAAGTAGTGCACTATATAGGGAATAGGGTGCCATTTGGGAAGGAGCCTTGATTCACTGGACTAGGTCAATGTGTCAGTTGTATTTATAGCAGAACGTTGTCCGATATGGTTCTGGCGCCAGATCGTTTTCCAGTCTCTTTACTTGACAGCTGGTTATAACGAACGATAAGACAGGTCTGGTGGTGAAAATCAAACGTTTTAAAATAAACTTGATGCGTTTTTTACAACACGTCTAGCTAGGTGTTAGGACGGCAGGGTAGCCTAGTGGTTAGAGCGTTGGACTAGTAACCGAAAGGTTGCAAGTTCAAATCCCTGAGCTGACAAGGTACAAATCTGTCGTTCTGCCCCTGAACAGGCAGTTAACCCACTGTTCCTAGGCCGTCATTGAAAATAAGAATTTGTTCTTAACTGACTTGCCGAGTTAAATAAAGGTAAAATTTAAAAAGGGGCTTAATAGTATTTAACATGGAGTTCACAACGAATAGAAAATATCACAGGTGACATGACATACAGTGCCTTGCGAAAGTATTCGGCCCCCTTGAACTTTGCGACCTTTTGCCACATTTCAGGCTTCAAACATAAAGATATAAAACTGTATTTTTTTGTGAAGAATCAACATCATGAAGTGGAACGACATTTATTGGATATTTCAAACTTTTTTAACAAATCAAAAACTGAAAAATTGGGCGTGCAAAATTGTTCAGCCCCTTTACTTTCAGTGCAGCAAACTCTCTCCAGAAGTTCAGTGAGGATCTCTGAATGATCCAATGTTGACCTAAATGACTAATGATGATAAATACAATCCACCTGTGTGTAATCAAGTCTCCGTATAAATGCACCTGCACTGTGATAGTCTCAGAGGTCCGTTAAAAGCGCAGAGAGCATCATGAAGAACAAGGAACACACCAGGCAGGTCCGAGATACTGTTGTGAAGAAGTTTAAAGCCGGATTTGGATACAAAAAGATTTCCCAAGCTTTAAACATCCCAAGGAGCACTGTGCAAGCGATAATATTGAAATGGAAGGAGTATCAGACCACTGCAAATCTACCAAGACCTGGCCGTCCCTCTAAACTTTCAGCTCATACAAGGAGAAGACTGATCAGAGATGCAGCCAAGAGGCCCATGATCACTCTGGATGAACTGCAGAGATATACAGCTGAGGTGGGAGACTCTGTCCATAGGACAACAATCAGTCGTATATTGCACAAATCTGGCCTTTATGGAAGAGTGGCAAGAAGAAAGACATTTCTTAAAGATATCCATAAAAAGTGTCGTTTAAAGTTTGCCACAAGCCACCTGGGAGACACACCAAACATGTGGAAGAAGGTGCTCTGGTCAGATGAAACCAAAATTGAACTTTTTGGCAACAATGCAAAATGTTATGTTTGGCGTAAAAGCAACACAGCTGAACACACCATCCCCACTGTCAAACATGGTGGTGGCAGTATCATGGTTTGGGCCTGCTTTTCTTCAGCAGGGACAGGGAAGATGGTTAAAATTGATGGGAAGATGGATGGAACCAAATACAGGACCATTCTGGAAGAAAACCTGATGGAGTCTGCAAAAGACCTGAGACTGGGACGGAGATTTGTCTTCCAACAAGACAATGATCCAAAACATAAAGCAAAATCTACAATGGAATGGTTCAAAAATAAACATATCCAGGTGTTAGAATGGCCAAGTCAAAGTCCAGACCTGAATCCAATCGAGAATCTGTGGAAAGAACTGAAAACTGCTGTTCACAAATGCTCTCCATCCAACCTCACTGAGCTCGAGCTGTTTTGCAAGGAGGAATTTAATTTTTTTCCCGTCTCTCGATGTGCAAAACTGATAGACATACCCCAAGCGACTTACAGCTGTAATCGCAGCAAAAGGTGGCGCTACAAAGTATTAACTTAAGGGGGCTGAATAATCTTGCACGCCCAATTTTTCAGTTTTTGATTTGTTAAAAAAGTTTGAAATATCCAATAAATGTCGTTCCACTTCATGATGTTGATTCTTCACAAAAAAATAGTTTTATATCTTTATGTTTGAAATGTGGCAAAAGGTCGCAAAGTTCAAGGGGGCCGAATACTTTCGCAAGGCACTGTATGTATATGCATGACAGTATACTGATTTGAAGCTGCATCCTGTATGAACAGATGACATGGAGATTGTAACTATAAACAACACAAGTACTAACAAAATGTAGCTAAATACTTTTTCTTTTGGCATCTACCGATATGTGTGTAAGTCTCTATTCCTGACAGGGACAAAGATTTGTGTCTGACCCAGAGGATAACAGAGTGTTGCAGCTTGAATGGCTCTCATGTCTTGAATTAACAAGATGCCTGACTCTTAATAACATGGTTCCACTAAAGGTTTAAATACACACCGTCTGGATCCCAAATGGCAGCCTATTTCCTATGAAGTGCACTACTGGGCCCTGGTCAGACGAAGTAAACTATATAGGGAATAGGGTACCATGTGTACATTGCACATGAGCTTGATTTAGAAAGGTAAACACATCCAATCCATATCCTGTCAGCTGACTAAGTCCTGACGTGCTTCTACATTGCTTGCTGTTTTGGAGTTTTAGACGGGGTTTCTGTTACAGCACTTTGTGACATCAGCTGATGTAAGAAGGGCTTTTATAAATACATTTGATTTGACTAATGTCAAAAACAGATACAATTGACTTGATCTGTGGTTCATTTATCACACTTGCTGAATGGAGGTGTATATGTTCTTTACAGCTGTTTTCCCTATTACAGGTGGGAACAGTCCCAAACTCATAATCACCATAAACTCTATATCCTGTTCAACGGCCACGCCCCCTTTGGAACTTTCACCCACCCGGCAACACCCATCCCATCCCCCTTGCTGAAGGAGTGGGTGTTTTTCCATTCAAAAAAAAAAAAAAAAAGTTGAAAAAAATATAAAAAAATGCAACACAGCAGTTAATGTTGAATCAGTGCCCCGAACCAAAACAGAGTAGGGATTACTATAGTTTCCACTTGCAGAGCGCTCTGCTTCTGCTTGCCAGATGAGCTTTTTACAGTGCTCAGAGCTCACATATGGTTTTAATATTCTACCCTCGGACCAACTGTTTGTGTTCAGGATAACTTCCCAAGGCATGCGTCCCAAATGGCACCTTATTCCCTTTATAGTGCACTAATGTTGACCATAACCCCATAGTGCTCTGTCCTAGGGTTGCCAAATTACAGAAACATTCAAACAATTTCTTTGTCTTTTGCCAAAAACCAAGTTGAAGCAAATCAAATTTCTGCTGATTCCCTTGAAGCCTCCAACCTGGATTTCTGGGAAAACCAGGGAATTTATTCAAAGTACCTGTTATGACTTTTATGAATGGAGGAGTCAAGCGCAGAGAGCAGGTAATTCCGTACGTGGATCTTTTATTCCAAAGACAGCGGAGACACGGACATGCAAAACACAAGGGCGCATGAAACAACCCGTCCGAAATACACAGGACTAAAACTGTCCGGAAAAATAGCGATCACACGAATACACCAACACCAATAAACAGAGAACAAGCCCGCACAATACCCAGCGGGCCTAGTGCCCTTAACTAGCCTACAAACAACACTAACTCAAAACAGGTGTACCCAATTAGACCCAATTTAACAGAAACAAACGGAAAGGGAATCGATGGCAGCTAATAGGCCGGCGACGACGACCGCCGAGCGCCGCACGAACAGGAAGAGGCACCATCTTCGGCGGGATTCGTGACCGAATTTTGCAACCTTAATGCTCTGTTGTTTGACCTCTCATCAGTAAAGACATATCAAACCTACAGTTGAATAAGAGCATTGGCTGCTGACCAAATACACGTTGTTTACCTGTACAACACTGTGTTAAGACAGCACATCAGGCGTTTAAATACATACACCGTTCTTACCCCGACAGTTACGGATCTACTGCTATTCAACTGACTGCACTTCATTGGGTTCACAATGGTTAAGGTGAAGCGTTTCCAACAGGATAGGTGTAGTAGTATAGCAGGACGTTTTCTCATGGTGTTTGCCAGTGTCTTATTAGAGAATATCATATCTGTATCCACAACAGAATTATAGCACATCTAAAAGGCTATTGAGAAGCCATATATATATATATCTTTTTTTACTTCAGTTCCAAAAACATTTATATTAGTGTGCGATTGTCTAACCTTTGCCACACTAAAACTGTAAAGCCATTTTAACACAGTGTTTTGACTTTTGACCTTTTCTCCTCAAATAAACTCAAACAGGACGTTTAATATGAACTGGCTTTATTATCCCGTTAACTCGCCCGACTCTCTAAAACACAACTGTTGACTTGGCACTAACTAAGATGTACCTCACAAATGGCACCCTATTCACTAAATAGTGTACTACTTTTGACCAGGGACCAATGGGTCCTAGTGCACTAAAAAAAGGGAATATGGTGCCATTTGCAAAACAACAAAATATGAAGAAGGTGAAGAAAACACATATGGAGTCTGTTAGCACCAGTTAGTTTTCTTATGGGAAAAAATAGTATTTTCTTTAGAGCTGAAATCATGGAAAGCAACATCCAGTAAACTGTGAAAACAACACAAAAACAGGTAAACATACTGCAAAATGTTCTCAAAATAAAGTTCTCTTTGATCTTAATCTTTGTCCTCGGTACTAAAACGTTGTTTTGGGGATTAACAGGCAGCTTCTATCAACCCTATTTATAATCTCTAAGGTATTTATCATGCTTGTTTTTGTCTGAAACAACATCAATGGGTGAATGTCGTAAAAGGATGCTGGTAGAATGTGAAATAGCTTCCTTTCTACCCAGTTTATATTGTTAACTACTGAGGTGATATACTCTGAAATGTAAGCCTAGAATTATACTTTTTTTTTATATATAGGAAAAACAAGTTTGCAAACAGATGTAAATATGATCATAGTGAGGTAGCCTTAGTCATAAAACAAATAGAATCGGACTCTATGTCCAAATAGTCATGACTTGCAAACAGGATATAACACACTACTGTTTATATTAGCACTGTCAACAAGAGAGAGGTGGAAACAAATCCACAAAGGGAAAATGAGAACGGATGTTGTTATGAAATAGAGAACAATGACTGAACAGACTGACCAAACATATGCGTATGTGTGGGTTGTGGTTGGTGGATAGAACAAGACTTCCAAGACAAAACAATGACTTCTTGCTGAACTCATCAAGCAGACAAAAACAACAGCTGTGTGGAACTGTGAGGGTATGGCCAAAGTTGAGTGTCTGGAACAAACAGCCAGCCAGTCATTCCAGCTAGCGGCCAGCCAATCGTTCCAGCTAGCAGACAGCCAGTCGTTCCAGCTAGCAGACAGCCAGTCGTTCCAGCTAACAGCCAGCCAGTCGTTCCAGCTAGCGGCCAGCCAGTCGTTCCAGCTAGCAGCCAGCCAGTCGTTCCAGCTAGGAGCCAGCCAAACATTCCAGCTAGCAGCCAGCCAGTCATTCCAGCTAGGAGCCAGTCAGTCATTCCAGCTAGCAGCTAATCAGGGCCAGCTAGCAGCCAGTCAGTCATTCCAGCTAGGAGCCAGTCAGTCATTCCAGCTAGCAGCTAATCAGGGCCAGCTAGCAGCCAGTCAGTCATTCCAGCTAGCAGCCAGCCAGTCGTTCCAGCTAGCAGCCAGACAGTCATTCCAGCTAGCAGCCAGCCAGTCGTTCCAGCTAGCAGCCAGCCAGTCATTCCAGCTAGCAGCCAGCCAGTCATTCCAGCTAGCAGTCAGCTAGACATTCCAGCTAGCAGCCAGCCAGTCATTCCAGCTAGCAGCCAGACAGTCATTCCAGCTAGCAGCCAGCCAGTCGTTCCAGCTAGCAACCAGCCAGTCGTTCCAGCTAGCAGCCAGCCAGTTGTTCCAGCTAGCAGGCAGTCAGTCATTCCAGCTAGGAGCCAGTCAGTCATTCCAGCTAGCAGCTAATCAGAGCCAGCTAGCAGGCAGTCAGTCATTCCAGCTAGGAGCCAGTCAGTCATTCCAGCTAGCAGCTAATCAGAGCCAGCTAGCAGCCAGTCAGTCATTCCGGCTAGGAGCCAGTCAGTCATTCCATCTAGGAGCCAATCAGGTATTCCAGCTAGCAGCTAGTCAGTCATTCCAGCTAGGAGCCAGTCAGTCATTCCAGCTAGCAGCTAATCAGAGCCAGCTAGCAGCCAGTCAGTCGTTCCTGCTAGCAGCTAGTCAGAGCCTGCTAACAGCCAGCCAGTCATTCCTCCTAGCAGCTAGTCAGTGCCAGATAGCAGCCGGCCATTCATTCCAGCTAACAGCCAGCCAGTTGTTCTAGCTAGCAGCTAGTCAGAGCCAGCTGGCAGCCACCCAGTAATTGCAGCTAGCAATCAGCCAGTTGTTCCAGCTAGCTGTTAGTCAGAGCCCCTGTGGTTCATACTAGGACTGTGGGGCTGAGTAAAAAAAATTGCACCCTATTCCCTACATATTGCACTACACTACCGGTCAAAGGTTTGGGGTCACTTTGAAATGTCCTTATTTTTTTAAAGAAAAGCACATTTTGACATCTTGACTACATTTCCTATTCATTTTGCAACTCATTTCATGTATGTTTTCATGGGAAAAAAATGTCAAAGTGAGCCCCAAACCTTTGAACGGTAGTGTACTTTTGAGTACTGCACTAAAGAGGGTATAGTATACCACTTGGGACACGGGGTAGGAGAGTCAGTCGTTGCGGAGGGAGTGCAGGTCTCAGAGTCGCTTGCTTGGCACTACGGTCAGGATAGACGCTGGTATTACTTAGCAGCCGCTTGGCACAGAGTAGGTCGTAGACTTGGAGAGAAAGCAAAATAAAACCACTTCAGCTATCTTTGGCTGTACACCCCTTGCTCCAGCTGTTGGTTCAAAGTACGGTCACTGGCACACGCCCAGAACAAAAGCTGTGAAACACACTAAAGGAACAAGCCACAGCCACTTAATATGAAGAGCACAAGGAGACAGAATATCCGGAACCAATGGACTTGACTTGGACCTTAACTCATAACTTGTCACAATTCTGTTGCACAATTGTCGCAGAATTTCTAACAAGTATTTTTGAACAACAACAACAACAAAATCACAAAGAAAATGGAATGCATTTGGAACCAATTGATATCTTAACTTGGACCATAAATTGTGTCCCAATTCTGTTCAAATCAAAGTTTATTGGTCGTGTTTGCACAGGTTTGTACACAGATTTGCAAATGTTATTTCAGGTTGCTGTGAAATGCGTATGTTTTCTAGCTCCAACAGTGCAGTAATATCTAGCATTACAATTACAATACACACAGAATCCAAAAAGTAAAATGAAATAACTGTTTAAATATCAGAATGAGTCTACCCCCCCCCCCAAATAAATAAAGTATTTATATACATACGCGCACACTGAATGCACAAAACATTAAGAACACTTGCCTTTTCCATGAGACTGACCAGCTGAATCCAGGTGAAAGTTATGATCCCTTATTGATGTCAAATTACCTAGTGCCCTCATGGGTGGAACGTTATTCATGTGTTTCATCATTTCATAATTAATAAACAGAATTGTTTTTTAAAGCCACCGAAAATCTGGTGTTTCTATGTCAAGCGGTTTAGTTCTATTTCAGTCTTCTTTGATGTATAAAGTGTAATATTGGGATGCAAACTAAAAATGTAATACATTTCAACTCTATATCTGACATGGTACAGGAGTCTTCTTTTTGTTAGCCCGGAACCATGTGTTTGAGGAGGATATTTCTGTTTCAAAGTAGATTTTTTTTCTAAACTACTAACAAAACACTCTGTGTGACCCTGAATTAAGCCAACTGCAGTATAAAAGAAGGATTTTTAAGCCTTTAGACAATTGCGACAGGGTTGGTGTATGTGTACCATTCAGAGTGTGGATGGGCAAGACTAAACATGGAAGTGCCTTTGAACGGGGTATGGTATTAGGTGCCAGGTGCACCAGTTTGAATGGGGGGGTTGCAACTCAATATTAGGAAGGTGTTCCTGAGGTTTGGTATACTAACTGCATTATTTAAGCAATAAGGTCTGAGGGGGAGTGGTATATGGCCAATATACCACGGCTAAGGGCTGTTCTTAAGCACGACGCAATGCGGAGTGCCTGGGCACAGCCCTTAGCCGTGGTATATTGATTGGCCATACATCACAAACTCCCGAGGTGCCTTATTTCTATAGAGCAGTAAAAATAAATGTTTTGTCATAATCGTGGTATACAGTCTGATTGACCACGGCTGTCAGCCAATCAGAATTCAAGGCCATACCAGGCGGTGATGCGGCAGGTCAGCATGCTCTCGATGGTGCAGCTGTATCATTTTTTTAGGATTTGGGGACCCATGCCAAATCTTTTCAGTCTCCTGAGGGGGAAAAGGTGTTGTCGTGCCCTCTTCACAACTGTCTTGGTGTGTTTGGATCATGATAGTACGTTGGTGATGTGGACACCAAGGAACTTGAAACTCTTGACCCGCTCCACTACAGCCCTGTTGATGTTAATGGGGGCCTGTTCGGCCGGCCTTTTCCTGTCGTCCACGATCACCTCCTTTGTCTTGATTACATTGAGGGAGAGGTTGTTGTCCTGGCACCACACTGCCATGTCTCTGACCTCCTCCCTATAGACTGTCTCATCATTGTCGGTAATCAGGCCAACCACTGTTGTGTCGTCAGCAAACCTATTGGTGGTGTTGGAGTCATGTTTGGCCACGCAGACGTTGGTGAACAGGGAGTACAGGAGGGGACTAAGCATGCACCTCTGAGTGGCCCCAGTGTTGAGGATCAGTGTGGCAGACATGTTGTTGCTTACCCTTACCACCTGTGGGCTGTGTTGGGGAATAATCAGAATTGGTTGGTAACATAGGTAAGATGTTTTATATTCATCATATGTTTGTAAGTTATTTCTCATCAGAATGTTTATTTTTGTATAATACTGTGGCAGGGTTGCAGTTATCTGTTCTATGTCAAGACTAAGTTGCATGGGCCGCAGAGAGGGGAGAGGTCAAGGTATCATCATGTGTAAACATATATTTTGCTCCACTGTGTCTGTGTGCCAGTCACTCCCTACTTTTCCCATCGGGGAGAGGAGGATGGCAGTGTCTGGAATCATTCTATCCTCTCCGTGAGCTTGTTCAGGATTGGTTGTATTTAGAATTGGTTGTATCTAAATGACAATTTGATATATGCCTGTTGATATGAAGGATTGGTTTATGGTTCTGGGTTTAGGTAAGGAGACAAAGCTGAACGATTTATTATGTCTATGCTGTCTGACTATGTGTGTTTTTTGCTATTAAAGGATCTCAGTTGCAATGTGTAAGGGGCTCTCAGAGAATTCATGGATAGACACTGAATTGCCTGAGAGTCACAGGGTTGTGATAGAGCTCATATAATTAAAGATGGACTTTGATAACTAACTCTGACTTGTGTTGTGGTTTGCGCTCATGATTTGGTAAATAGAGGAAATTTCCACGACAGCTGCCCGTCAGGAAGTCCAGGATCCAGTTGCAGAGGGAGGTGTTTAGTCTAGAGGTCGACCGATTAATTAGGGCCGATTTCAAGTTTTCATAACAATCAGAAACCCGTATTTTTGGACAGCGATTTGGCCGTTTAAATTCTTTTTTTTAACCAGGCAAGTCAGTTAAAAACACGTTCTTATTTTCAATGACGGCCTAGGAACGGTGGGTTAACTGCCTTGTTCAGGGGCAGAATGACAGATTTTTACCTTGTCAGCTTGGGGATTCAATCTTGCAACCTTTAACTAGTCCAACGCTCTAACCACCTGCCTCTCACTGCACTCCATGAGGAGCCTGCCTGTTACGTGAATGCAGTAGAAGCCAAGGTAAGTTGCTAGCTAGCATTAAACTTATCTTATAAAAAACAATCAATCAATCATAATCACTAGTTAACTACACATGGTTGATGATATTACTAGTTTATCTAGCGTGTCCCGTTGCATATAATAGATGCGGTGCGTATTTTTGCTCCAATGTGTACCTAACCATAAACATCAATGCCTTTCTTAAAATCAATACACAGAAGTATATATTTTTAATCCTGCAAATTTAGCTAAATGAAATCCAAGTTAGCAGGCAATATTAACCAGGTGAAATTGTGTCGCTTCTCTTGCGTTCATTGCACGCAGAGTCAGTGTAACTTGCCAGAATTTTACGTAATTATGACATAACATTGAAGGTTGTGCAATGTAACAGGAATATTTAGACTTGTGGATGCCACCCGTTAGATACAATACGGAACGGTTCCGCATTTCACTGAAAGAATAAACGTCTTGTTTGCGAGATGATAGTTTCTGGATTTTACCATATTAATGACCTAAGGCTCATATTTCTGTGTCTTATTATGTTATAACTAAGTCTATGATTTGATAGAGCAGTTTGACTGAGCAGTGGTAGGCAGCAGCAGGCTCGTAAGCATTTATTCAAACAGCACTTTCGTGCGTTTTGCCAGCAGCTCTTCGTTGTGCGTCAAGCATTGCGCTGTTTATGACTTCAACATGAAGACTCATGTTAAAAGGAACCACCAGCTTTCATATGTTCTCATGTTCTGAGCAAGGAACTTAAACGTTAGCTTTCTTACATAGCACATATTGCACTTTTACTTTCTTCTCCAACACTTTGTTTTTGCATTATTTAAACCAAATTGAACATGTTTCATTATTTATTTTGAGGCTAAATTGATTTTGTTGATGTATTATATTAAGTTAAAATAAGTGTTCATCCAGTATTGTTGTAATTGTCATTATTAAAAAAAAAAGAAAAAAGAATTGTCCGATTAATTGGTATCTGTTTTTTTTTTTGGTCCTCCAGTAATCGGTATTCGGTTGACCTCTAGTTTAGTCCCAGGATCCTTAGCTTAGTGATGAGTTTTGTGGGCACTACGGTGTTGAACGCTGAGCTGTTGTCAATGAACAGCATTCTCACATAGGTGTTGCTTTTGATTGAGATTGTAACACCTGTGACATCTTGACTTCTAATTACAAATGGTTGTTTTGACCAACCCAATGTAGAATAAGAATTAAAGACCGAATGGCCTAAAATTCACCCTACTGTAAAGGTTTGAGGGTTTTGATGTTAATACCTCTTAGATGTAAAGTCCCTTGTTTAGGGGACCTGTGTGGCTCTGCTACCGGCACTCACAGAGCCTGTGAGATCAAAAGGGCAAAATATCCCAGGGATCCTGAGCCAGTAGGATAGGATGTGAATTCTAAAAAATGCCTGCAATCGTTACATCGTCGCGACAGGAGAGAGTGGTTTCATCACGGTAGCACATTCAGAGATCCATTCATAGCCATTCATCTAAAACAATTCACAGATTTTAAACAACAAACACTTTACGTTTGTCATACGTTTGTCACGGACTAGATTAATACGAGACGAAAGGAGAAATTCTAACGAGTTCAGGATGCCGAGCTTAGAGCTCTGTGAGACGTTTACTGTGATAGGGGGCAGACGTTTTAATCAAGAGAGAAAATATGCACACGTTCTCTAACAACAAACATACTAATATGTATTTTACAGTTATAAGAAAGGTGAAGTCTTATAGATAGTCATGTTAAAATTTGATAATACTATATTTAGATTACTACTAATTAATACTATATCTAGAAAGCGTACAAGTCATTTCAAGCCATATTCATGCAGTTTAGTCGAATATGAAATGCATCCTATGAAATATTTATCATATTTGTGTCCTCAAAAGTGAGTTTGTGTCCACAAAAGTGACTACATCTCAGCAAATGTATAACTATTTCCACCAGAAAGGTGAGATTTTAACCTTTCTTGGAAGGTGCAGCATGACTAGTTATTGTTTATGACGCTCTTATAATAAATAATTACTTTTGGGGATTAAGTGGATTACATTTTCAATTACATGTACTTACTTTTAACTGGTTAATAAGTTAGTTGGTACAATAAGACAGATATGTTGTCATGCATGTGACTGCATATGACACAGCAGATTAGCATGATTTATGTGACTAAAATAACATCAAAAGTTTTTCCGCTGAATTTTTGAGATCATAGGAAACAAAGATCATAGGAAACAAAGATCATAGGAAACAAAGATCATAGGAAACAAAGCAAGATGTGTTCACTTAATAAACTAGAGTGAACATCTCAGCTAGACTACAGAGAGGGGCAACAGAGTCAACGTAATGGATTATCCACCCACTGTTTCTAACGTTAAGGTCAAGCCAACCCACAACCGCCCGCAGTCTAATGATCTAGTGGCATCATGGTTGAAATGTTATTCATATTTTTCACAATTTCATAATTAATAAACATGATTTACATTATTTACACTAAAACAACTCCGAAAACCAAGTGTGTATACAATACCAGTCAAAAATGTGGACACACCAACTCATTAAAGGGTTTTTCTTTATTTGTACTATTTTCTACATTGTAGAATTGTAGTGAAGACATCAACACTATGAAATAACACAAATGGATTCATGTAGTAACCAAAAAAGTGTTAAATCAAAATATATTTAATTCTTGAGATTCTTCAATGTAGCCACCCTTTACCTTGATGACAGCTTTGCACACACTTGGCATTCTCTCAACCAGCTTCACCTGGAATGCTTTTCCATTAGTCTTGAAGAAGTTTCCACATATGCTGAGCACTTGTTGGCTGCTTTTCCTTCACTCTGTGGTCCAACTCATCCCAAACCATCCAATTGGGTTGAGGTCACTGAACCAACAGCACTCCATCACTCTCCTTCTTTGTCAAATAGCCCTTTCACAGCGTGGAGGTGTGTTGGGTCATTGTCCTGTTGAAAAACCAATGATAGTCCCAATAAGCCCAAACCAGATTGGATGGTGTATTGCTGCAGAATGCTGTGGTAGCCATGCTGATTAAGTGTGCCCTGAATTCTAAATACATTTTAGACTGTGTCACCAGCAAAGCAACCCTACACCATCACACCTCCTCCTCAATGCTTCAATTACCAGGCATTTTTATATCTCTAAATTCACATTTGGAGCTGCATGAAAACCATTTTTGTTTTGTTTCAAACCATTTAGAAATGTTTATCACAATCTCACACATTTTATTTATAAAAATGACCCTTCTGGTCCATGCACTGGTCGTCTGGCCTTCAACATAGAAAGATTAATGAATACAGATCCACGTTATACTGCTGCAGACGAGAAGACAGACATGTGCACCCTCAATGATTCTCTCTCTCTCTCTCTCTCTCTCTCTCTCTCTCTTGTACTGCTGCCTCAGAGAGAGAGAGAGAGAGAGGGGAGATGTGTCCTTCTAAGGGATTAGTTACTGTGAGAGTTGAAACTGACAAACAGAGATGGAATGAGTGTTGTTTTCACCCTACAGTACAACTAATTTCAGATCCAACTCAATGAAATGTAAACTAAAGTATATTTGCAGGCCCTTCAGCATTTATCGAACACTACAGAATATTTATGTTGTCACTTTTCTTTAGTGTCACGTTTGGCAACACAAGGTTACTTTTTCTCATACCTTGTTGTGAAACTTAACCTGTTTAAGATATTGGTTCCCAATTGGGAATCAACCCTCCCACGTTCAGCTGAAACGGTGGCGCATGGAACGCAAAAATATTCTTAAAAATATTTAACCTCCACACATTAACAAGTCCAATAGCTCAATAGCTCAATAGCTCTAGAAACAATCAACCCAAATACTGTGAACTTACATGAACAATTCCACACATATTTCTCAACACCTTTTTAGGCCTGTGGGCCATGCAGGAATCTCAGTCAGTAGGTGACTCCAACTATTACATAAAGGCAGGGGTGTTATTGGGATGTACCTTTAGGGAAATAGAAATAACAGGATAATTACGTACGGCTTTCCACCAGCTTTAGTAGATGTATTATTAACTGGGATGAATAAAAACAGCTTTAGGGTTCTTGGTGTGATGTCATGACATCAGAATATATGAGTGTCTCGACCTGCTACTGGAAAGATGGAGTCACGTAGGTCAGGTAGTGTACAGGTCAGGTAGTGTACAGGTAGGTCAGGTAGTGTACAGGTAGGTCAGGTAGTGTACAGGTCAGGTAGTGTACAGGTCAGGTAGTGTACAGGTCAGGTAGTGTACAGGTAGGTCAGGTAGTGTACAGGTCAGGTAGTGTACAGGTCAGGTAGTGTACAGGTAGGTCAGGTAGTGTACAGGTAGGTCAGGTAGTGTACAGGTCAGGTAGTGTACAGGTAGGTCAGGTAGTGTACAGGTCAGGTAGTGTACAGGTCAGGTAGTGTACAGGTAGGTCAGGTAGTGTACAGGTAGGTCAGGTAGTGTACAGGTCAGGTAGTGTACAGGTAGGTCAGGTAGTGTACAGGTCAGGTAGTGTACAGGTCAGGTAGTGTACAGGTAGGTCAGGTAGTGTACAGGTAGGTAAGGTAGTGTACAGGTCAGGTAGTGTACAGGCAGGCCAGGTAGTGTACAGGTAGGTCAGGTAGTGTACAGGTCAGGTAGTGTACAGGTAGGTCAGGTAGTGTACAGGTAGGTCAGGTAGTGTACAGGTCAGGTAGTGTACAGGTCAGGTAGTGTACAGGCAGGCCAGGTAGTGTACAGGTAGGTCAGGTAGTGTACAGGCAGGTCAGGTAGTGTACAGGTAGGTCAGGTAGTGTACAGGCAGGTCAGGTAGTGTACAGGCAGGTCAGGTAGTGTACAGGTCAGATAGGCATGGCAGGTTGCCTAATGGTTAGAGCTTTGGGCCAGTATCCGTAAGGTTGCTGGATCGAATACCCGAGCTGACAAGGTAAAACGCCTTCGTTGTGCCCCTGTACAAGGTAGGTAACACACTGTTCCCCAGTCGACTGTCATTGTAAATAAGGTTTTGTTCTTCCGCTGACTTGCCTAGTTAAATAAAGGTAAAATATAGTGTTAACGTAGGTCAGGTACTTTCTCACTGGTCTGTGGGATATTCTGCAAGTGTCTGTTTAGTTGGCAAGTTGTAGGCCTGCGAGTCCACTGACTGTAATTCTACTGATCTGCTGCCAATGGACGGAGGCTTTGTTGTTTTTTTTGTCCAGCAGGAAGGGAGGGAACGCAGGGGGCTGAAGAGAGGGGTTAGAGCACCACTAGTGGTAGACTAGGAGTACCACAACACCTTTTCCCCAAAAAAACTTTTCAAATGAGGACACTTTATACTGTCATCAGGTCACTATAGAGTGCAGTCAACACACAACGTTTTCCTTAGTAAATGTTCCTGTAAATTAAATCAAACTCTTATTTTTTTAGTATCACTGTATCTGCTCTTAGACTTCATAGATTAACTAACACCCATCTTTAGGTATTTCACAGAACCGAAGTATTCACACAAGATCAATTCAACAAACCTGGCCTTTTACATGTGAGATGTGAGATGATTATGTAACATGAATCAAATCAGGCCACAAAGCAATGTACAAAAAAATAAACTAGCACGCAAAAAAAAAAAAAAAAAAGATCAGGGGAAAAAAGAAAACGATTCAGTGTTCTTTCTAACAGGAAACTCTATCTGACACCCAGCCCTTCCACTTCCTGTTATAGGGTTTGTGATTTTATAGACGGTTCTACACATCCGCGTCCCAAATGGCACGCTTTCCCTCTATAGTGCACTAACTTTGACCAGGACTCATTGGGCTCTGGTCAAAAGTAGAGCACTATTTAGGACACAGGGAATAGCCATTTGGTAGGACACACGCGATATCAGCCCACCTGTTGACACAATTGACTTAGAACGACTGAATGGAGCTCACATTCAATACAGTAAAACCCTCCCAAGTTAACAGTACAGTCTATAATGAATGAAAGGGATCCAATAGATATCGCTAATTCCCACATGTTGAAACAAAGCAGTTATCGTTCAACAAACTCATTTTGTAATGTCACATTTGAGTGACACTGCATCTCCGTCACTAGGGGCGTCACTACAGACACCCTGGTTCCAATCCAATGTGTTTCACAACCTGACGTGATTGGGAGTCAAATTGGGGCGGCGCACAATTGGCCCCAGCGTCGTCCGGGTTTGACCGGTGTAGGCCGCCATTGTAAATAAGTATTTGTTCTTAACTGACTTGCCCTGTTAAATAAAATAAAAAATATATATGAAAAAAATATACAACGTAATAGCTTGGAAGTCAGGCTAACCTGATTATCCTGGTCTGACCCCACAGATAATTGGTCTATAGGAACCTGATTATCCTGGTCAGACCCCACAGATAATTGGTCTATAGTAACCTGATTATTCTGGTCAGACCCCACAGATCAAAGGTCTATAGGAACCTGATTATTCTGGTCTGACCCCACAGATAATTGGTCTATAGTAACCTGATTATCCTGGTCTGACCCCACAGATCAAAGGTCTATAGGAACCTGATTATTCTGGTCTGACCCCACAGATAATTGGTCTATAGTAACCTGATTATCCTGGTCTGACCCCACAGATCAAAGGTCTATAGGAACCTGATTATTCTGGTCTGACCCCACAGATAATTGGTCTATAGTAACCTGATTATCCTGGTCTGACCCCACAGATAATTGGTCTATAGGAACCTGATTATCCTGGTCTGACCCCACAGATAATTGGTCTATAGGAACCTGATTATTCTGGTCTGACCCCACAGATAATTGGTCTATAGGAACCTGATTATTCTGGTCAGAGCCAACAGATCAAAGGTCTATAGTAACCTGATTATGCTGGTCTGACCCCACAGATAATTGGTCTATAGGAACCTGATTATTCTGGTCAGACCCAACAGATCAAAGGTCTATAGTAACCTGATTATCCTGGTCAGACCCCACAGATAATTGGTCTATAGGAACCTGATTATTCTGGTCAGAGCCAACAGATCAAAGGTCTATAGTAACCTGTTTATTCTGGTCAGACCCCACAGCTCTTTAGTCTATAGTAACTTGATTATCCTGGTCTGACGCCACAGCTCCTTAGTCTATAGTAACCTGATTATTCTGATCAGACCTCACAGCTCCTTAGTCTATAGTAACCTGATTATTCTGGTCAGACCCCACAGATCTTTAGTCTCTAGTAACCTGATTATCCTGGTCAGACCCCACAGCTCTTTAGTCTAGTTCCTCTATTATCCTGGTCAGACCACACAGCTCTTTAGTCTATAGTAACCTGAATATCCTGGTCAGACCCCACAGCTCTATAGTCTAGTACCTCTATTATCCTGGTCAGACCCCACAGATCTTTAGTCTATAGTAACCTGATTATCCTGGTCAGACCTCACAGATGTTGAGTCTATAGTAACCTGATTATCCTGGTCAGACCCCACAACTCTTTAGTCTATAATAACCTGATTATCCTGGTCAGACCCCACAGATCTTTAGTCTATAGTAACCTGATTATCCTGGTCAGACCCCACAGCTCTTTAGTCTATAGTAACCTGATTATCCTGGTCAGACCCCACAGATCTTTAGTCTATAGTAACCTGATTATCCTCGTCAGACCCCACAGATCTTTAGTCTATAGTAACCTGATTATCCTCGTCAGACCCCACAGATCTTTAGTCTATAGTAACCTGATTATCCTGGTCAGACCCCACAGATCTTTAGTCTATAGTAACCTGATTATCCTTGTCAGACCCCACAGATCTTTAGTCTATAGTAACCTGATTATCCTCGTCAGACCCCACAGATCTTTAGTCTATAGTAACCTGATTATCCTGGTCAGACCCCACAGCTCTTTAGTCTATAGTAACCTGATTATCCTTGTCAGACCCCACAGATCTTTAGTCTATAGTAACCTGATTATCCTGGTCTGACCCCACAGCTCTTTAGTCTACAGTAACCTGGTCTGACCCCACAGCTCTTTAGTCTATAGTAACCTGGTCTGACCCCGCAGCTCTTTAGTCTATAGTAACCTGGTCTGACCCCACAGCTCTTTAGTCTATAGTAACCTGATTATCCTGGTCTGACCCCACAGCTTTTTAGTCTACAGTAACCTGATTATCCTGGTCAGACCCCACAGCTCTTTAGTCTACGGGGTAAAACAACACCAACTTAACATGCCAGTCTGCTCCTGGTTGGACTGTATGTTCCCAGCCAGGACCCCTGGAGCATTAACAGGTTCACACAGCAGAAAGGCACAGCGCTATAATCCTCCTGACTGGATTACGGGCTCCATACTGAGAGAGGAGAGCAGGAGCGGTGGAGAGGGCAGAGGGGTGGAGGGGGATGGGGGGGTGTGAGAGGACAGAGGGTTGGAGAAGGAAGGGGCAGAGGGGTGTGGTGGAGAGGGCAGGGGGGTGGAGAGGGAAGGGGTGGTGGAGAGGGCAGAGGGGGGTGGTGGAGAGGGCAGAGGGGAGGAGAGGGAAGGGGTGGTGGAGAGGGCAGAGGGGGGTGGTGGAGAGGGCAGAGGGGAGGAGAGGGAAGGGGTGGTGGAGAGGGCAGAGGGGGGTGGTGGAGAGGGCAGAGGGGAGGACGGGGAAGGGGTGGTGGAGAGGGCATAGGGGTGGAGAGGGAAGGGGTGGTGGAGAGGGCAGAGGGGTGGAGAGGGGTGGAGAGGGAAGGGGTGGTGGAGAGGGCAGAGGGGTGGAGAGGGAAGGGGTGGTGGAGAGGGAAGGGGTGGTCGAGGGGGTGGAGAGGGCTGAGGGGTGGGGTGGAGAGGAAAGGGGTGGTGGAGAGGGGTGGAGAGGGCTGAGGGACGGGGTGGAGAGGGCTGAGGGGTGAGGTGGAGAGGGCTGAGGGACGGGGTGGAGAGGGCTGAGGGATGGGGTGGAGAGGAAAGGGGTGGTGGAGAGGGGTGGAGAGGGCTGAGGGACGGGGTGGAGAGGGCTGAGGGGTGAGGTGGAGAGGGAAGGGGTGGAGAGGGCTGAGGGATGGGGTGGAGAGGGCTGAGGGATGGGGTGGAGAGGGCTGAGGGACGGGGTGGAGAGGGCTGAGCGATGGGGTAGAGAGGGCTGAGGGATGGGGTGGAGAGGGCTGAGGGACGGGGTGGAGAGGGCTGAGGGACGGGGTGGAGAGGGCTGAGGGATGGGGTGGAGAGGGCTGAGGGACGAGGTAGAGAAGGCTGAGGGACGGTGGAGAGGGCTGAGGGATGGGGTGGAGAGGGCTGAGGGACGGGGTGGAGAGGGAAGGGGTGGTGGAGAGGGCTGAGGGACGGGTTGGAGAGGGCTGAGGGACGGTGGAGAGGGCTGAGGGATGGGATGGAGAGGGCTGAGGGACGGTGGAGAGGGCTGAGGGACGGTGGAGAGGGCTGAGGGACGGTGGAGAGGGCTGAGGGACGGTGGAGAGGGCTGAGGGACGGTGGAGAGGGCTGAGGGACGGGATGGAGAGGGCTGAGGGACGGTGGAGAGGGCTGAGGGATGGGATGGAGAGGGCTGAGGGACGGTGGAGAGGGCTGAGGGACGGTGGAGAGGGCTGAGGGATGGGATGGAGAGGGCTGAGGGACGGGATGGAGAGGGCTGAGGGACGGTGGAGAGGGCTGAGGGATGGGATGGAGAGGGCTGAGGGACGGTGGAGAGGGCTGAGGGATGGGATGGAGAGGGCTGAGGGACGGTGGAGAGGGCTGAGGGACGGTGGAGAGGGCTGAGGGACGAGATGGAGAGGGCTGAGGGACGGGATGGAGAGGGCTGAGGGACGGTGGAGAGGGCTGAGGGATGGGATGGAGAGGGCTGAGGGACGGTGGAGAGGGCTGAGGGACGGGATGGAGAGGGCTGAGGGACGGGATGGAGAGGGCTGAGGGACGGTGGAGAGGGCTGAGGGATGGGATGGAGAGGGCTGAGGGACGGTGGAGAGGGCTGAGGGATGGGATGGAGAGGGCTGAGGGACGGTGGAGAGGGCTGAGGGACGGTGGGTTCAGACTCATAAAGGTTGTTATGTTCCAATTAGATGCCATGCCGTCATGTGTTTACGCCAGATGCTAGGTCTGTGTTCCAAAGTTCTTGTTGTCAGTTGGATTGGATAACTGGGGGAATGGTGGCCGGGAAAACTCCCCACTGAGAGACTTTCAGTAGGGTGTCAGGAAGGCAGCACATCACAGAAGTGAAATTGGTGACTGATTCCCAGACCAAGCTACTCTCCTCCTCTCTACAAATGAATGCACTGAGGGAGTGTGTGGATCTTAGACTGGTCGGTCTGTGTCTGTGTGTGTATCCCAGGCTAGTTCATTATGACAGCTCCTGCTCTGTGGTGAACCAGGCTAGTTCATCATGACAGCTCCTACTCTGTGGTGTCCCAGGCTAGTTCATCATGACAGCTCCTGCTCTGTGGTGTCCCAGGCTAGTACATCATGACAGCTCCTGCTCCGTCGTGTCCCAGGCTAGTTCATCATGACAGCTCCTGCTCTGTGGTGTCCCAGGCTAGTTCAACATGACAGCTCCTGCTCCGTGGTGTCCCAGGCTAGTTCAACATGACAGCTCCTGCTCCGTGGTGTCCCAGGCTAGTTCATCATGACAGCTCCTGCTCCGTGGTGTCCCAGGGAAGCCCTAATGATTAGATGGGTCTAAATGCTGCTTCTGTGTGTGTTCTCTGTGTGTGTGTGTGTGTGTGTGTGTGTGTGTGTGTGTGTGTGTGTGTGTGTGTGTGTGTGTGTGTGTGTGTGTGTGTGTGTGTGTGTGTGTGTGTGTGTGTGCGTGCGTGCGTGCGTGTGTGGTGCGGTGTTTATGTGTGTGTGTGTGTGTGTGTGTGTGTGTGTGTGTGTGTGTGTGGTGCAGTGTTTATGTTTTTGTTTGTGTGTGTAGCCTTCTTGGTTTGCCTTTTAATTTCTCAGGTGTGTGTACTGTATGAAGGTTGGAGTGAGTATTTACAGGTGTGTGTATCATGGTAATTAAAAGTCAACATTATAAAAAGTTAATGTTTCGTAACTGTCTCTGTAATGACAGGGTGCCACCGCCAATTATAGGTACATATAGTACAGAACAACTAACCCAGACAGGTGAACAAACACATTAACAATTAATTCCTTGCCTGTGGTCACGGCACACAGACACACACACACACGCATGCACGCACGCACGCACGCATACACACACACAAACACACACACACACACACACACATAAAGACACACACACACCGCCTCTTGAAGGTATCGACAACCAAAACGTAGGAGTAGGTTAGTCTGAGGTGAAGTTGGGGTGAAGTTGAGGGGAAGTTGAGGGGAAGTTGAGGTGAAGTTGAGGGTCTGTTGAAGTGAAGTTGACGGGAAGTTGAGGGGAAGTTGAGGTGAAGTTGAGGGGAAGTTGAGGTGAAGTTGAGGGTGAAGTTGAGGGGAAGTTGAGGGGAAGTTGAGGGGAAGTTGAGGGGAAGTTGAGGTAAAGTTGAGGTAAAGTTGAGGTGAAGTTGAGGTGAAGTTTAGGTGAAGTTGAGGGTGAAGTTGAGGGGAAGTTGAGGTGAAGTTGAGGGGAAGTTGAGATGAAGTTGAGGGGAAGTTGAGGGGAAGTTGAAGTGAAGTTGACGGGAAGTTGAGGGGAAGTTGAGGTGAAGTTGAGGGTAATCCTACAGATGGTTATGCAGTATATCAAGAGGGTAGTAGGGTAATCCTACAGATGGTTATGCAGTATATCAAGAGGGCTGTAGGGTAATCCTACAGATGGTTATGCAGTATATCAAGAGGGTAGTAGGGTAATCCTACAGATGGTTATGCAGTATATCAAGAGGGCTGTGGGGTAATCCTACAGATGGTTATGCAGTATATCAAGAGGGCTGTGGGGTAATCCTACAGATGGTTATGCAGTATGTCCAGAGGGCTGTAGGGTAATCCTACAGATGGTTATGCAGTATGTCCAGAGGGTAGTAGGGTAATCCTACAGATGGTTATGCAGTATGTCCAGAGGGCTGTGGGGTAATCCTACAGATGGTTATGATGGCACCCCGTAGGATGCAGTTTAAAAACCCTTTATCCATAGTCTCAGGCTGGAACATAGTAAACTCTATCTATATCCCAGACTGGAACATAGTAAACTCTATCTATAGTCTCAGACTGGAACATAGTAAACTCTATCTATAGTCTCAGACTGGAACATAGTAAACTCTATCTATATCCCAGACTGGAACATAGTAAACTCTATCTATAGTCTCAGACTGGAACATAGTAAACTCTATCTATATCCCAGACTGGAACATAGTAAACTCTATCTATAGTCTCAGACTGGAACATAGTAAACTCTATCTATAGTCTCAGACTGGAACATAGTAAACTCTATCTATATCCCAGACTGGAACATAGTAAACTCTATCTATAGTCTCAGACTGGAACATAGTAAACTCTATCTATAGTCTCAGACTGGAACATAATAAACTCTATCTATAGTCTCAGACTGGAACATAATAAACTCTATCTATAGTCTCAGACTGGAACATAGTAAACTATATCTATAGTCTCAGACTGGAACATAGTAAACTCTATCTATAGTCTCAGACTGGAACATAGTAAACTCTATCTATAGTCTCAGACTGGAACATAGTAAACTCTATCTATAGTCTCAGACTGGAACATAGTAAACTCTATCTATAGTCTCAGACTGGAACATAGTAAACTCTATCTATAGTCTCAGACTGGAACATAGTAAACTCTATCTATAGTCTCAGACTGGAACATAGTAAACTCTATCTATAGTCTCAGACTGGAACATAGTAAACTCTATCTAAATCCCAGACTGGAACATAGTAAACTCTATCTATAGTCTCAGACTGGAACATAGTAAACTCTATCTATAGTCTCAGACTGGAACATAGTAAACTCTATCTATAGTCTCAGACTGGAACATAGTAAACTCTATCTATAGTCTCAGGCTGGAACATAGTAAACTCTATCTATAGTCTCAGACTGGAACATAGTAAACTCTATCTATATCCCAGACTGGAACATAGTAAACTCTATCTATAGTCTCAGACTGGAACATAGTAAACTCTATCTATAGTCTCAGACTGGAACATAGTAAACTCTATCTATAGTCTCAGACTGGAACATAGTAAACTCTATCTATAGTCTCAGACTGGAACATAATAAACTCTATCTATAGTCTCAGACTGGAACATAATAAACTCTATCTATAGTCTCAGACTGGAACATAGTAAACTCTATCTATAGTCTCAGACTGGAACATAGTAAACTCTATCTATAGTCTCAGACTGGAACATAGTAAACTCTATCTATAGTCTCAGACTGGAACACAGTAAACTCTATCTATAGTCTCAAACTGGAACATAGTAAACTCTATCTATAGTCTCAGACTGGAACATAGTAAACTCTATCTATATCCCAGACTGGAACATAGTAAACTCTATCTATAGTCTCAGACTGGAACATAGTAAACTCTATCTATAGTCTCAGACTGGAACATAGTAAACTCTATCTATAGCCTCAGACTGGAACATAATAAACTCTATCTATAGTCTCAGACTGGAACATAGTAAACTCTATCTATAGTCTCAGGCTGGAACATAGTAAACTCTATCTATAGTCTCAGACTGGAACATAGTAAACTCTATCTATATCCCAGACTGGAACATAGTAAACTCTATCTATAGTCTCAGACTGGAACATAGTAAACTCTATCTATAGTCTCAGACTGGAACATAGTAAACTCTATCTATAGTCTCAGACTGGAACATAGTAAACTCTATCTATAGTCTCAGACTGGAACATAGTAAACTCTATCTATAGTCTCAGACTGGAACATAGTAAACTCTATCTATAGTCTCAGGCTGGAACATAGTAAACTCTATCTATAGTCTCAGACTGGAACATAGTAAACTCTATCTATATCCCAGACTGGAACATAGTAAACTCTATCTATAGTCTCAGACTGGAACATAGTAAACTCTATCTATAGTCTCAGACTGGAACATAGTAAACTCTATCTATAGTCTCAGACTGGAACATAGTAAACTCTATCTATAGTCTCAGACTGGAACATAATAAACTCTATCTATAGTCTCAGACTGGAACATAATAAACTCTATCTATAGTCTCAGACTGGAACATAGTAAACTCTATCTATAGTCTCAGACTGGAACATAGTAAACTCTATCTATAGTCTCAGACTGGAACATAGTAAACTCTATCTATAGTCTCAGACTGGAACATAGTAAACTCTATCTATAGTCTCAGACTGGAACATAGTAAACTCTATCTATAGCCTCAGACTGGAACATAATAAACTCTATCTATAGTCTCAGACTGGAACATAGTAAACTCTATCTATAGTCTCAGACTGGAACATAGTAAACTCTATCTATAGTCTCAGACTGGAACATAGTAAACTCTATCTATAGTCTCAGACTGGAACATAGTAAACTCTATCTATAGTCTCAGACTGGAACATAGTAAACTCTATCTATAGTCTCAGACTGGAACATAGTAAACTCTATCTATAGTCTCAGACTGGAACATAGTAAACTCTATCTATAGTCTCAGACTGGAACATAGTAAACTCTATCTATAGTCTCAGACTGGAACATAGTAAACTCTATCTATAGTCTCAGACTGGAACATAGTAAACTCTATCTATAGTCTCAGTGAAAAGTGTGATGTTTGAATCTGCCTGCCAGTTGTCTCACTGCCTAACAGAATATATACGTTAACCTCTCTATCCGTTTCTTCACTGGTTGGTCTCTGTTACCAAAACGTGGATTAAACAAACGTTATGTAATATTGTTCCTACTATCGAAGTCAATATTTCCAGCATTAAAATGTAAAGTGGGCTTTTTTAATGCAGACCGTCAAGATCTCTGGTCTGTTTATATTGTGTGTTCTTACCATTTTGGGCATTTTTTAAAATGTTGTGCTGAGTTGTATTATGAGTAAGGCCAGGCAATGACTAATGGGTGAGAATTTCCATGCTGGTAAGGATGAAAACAACGTTTCATCCCTGGTGTTCTGGGTTTAGCTGTGACCTGTCTAATCCCTATATGGTCCTAAATGGAATCC
Organism: Oncorhynchus mykiss; assembly: GCF_013265735.2. Taxonomy (NCBI): domain Eukaryota; kingdom Metazoa; phylum Chordata; class Actinopteri; order Salmoniformes; family Salmonidae; genus Oncorhynchus; species Oncorhynchus mykiss. The sequence goes on along the minus strand of NC_050571.1, from coordinate 7,025,013 downwards.
TATTGCCTATATAGTGCACTACTTTTGGTGGGCCCCAGTTAAAAGTAGTGCCCTTATATAGGGAATAGGGTGCAGTTTTAGGGAATAGGGTGCAGTTTGGGACGAAACACCTGCATCTATAGTTAGACTGAAGGCGAGGTTAAAATCTGTTTTTATACTCAAGGTCAAAGAACATTCTGTTCCGTTCCATTCGTTGTAAATACTGAGACACACATTTTCCCTCCCCTTTACCCTCCTCCTCCCTTACTGTCAGACCTCGGTATAAATTGTATTCGAGATCATTTAAAATACATTAGATGTGCTGGCTTGATTTTCGCTAAAGAGCAAAACCCGTCCGTGTGGCACTCTCGTCCATTAACATAAAGCAAAACGCTGAAAGTATCGAATAGTATTTGAACCCAGATCTGCTTCCCTCCCAGTACCGTTAGTGATCCTGTTTTCTCTCTCAGCAGAACACACAGATGCACTAACTCTTGCCATAGTGCTTATTTAATCACACAGCAAGACCAAGCGTATTGTACAACAGTACATCAACCATTTTGAATACGCTAACATTCTGTTCATTATTTTCATTAGACCGTAATGACATTGATGAAGGCTGAAACAGAAAGATTCCATGACAAACCACAACTGTAACACTACTTATCAACATGTCAAGCATCAAGTAGATATAAATGAAACAACAAGATACACACATAGCAAAAAGTCACCAGTCACTATCGAATACTGCAGAAACAGAGCACGAAAGCTTTAGCAGTGCTGCTTCAGTGCTGCTTCAGCACTGCTTCATGGCTGCTTCATGGCTGCATCATGGCTGCTTCAGCGCTGCTTCATGGCTGCTTCGGGGCTGCTTCATGGCTGCTTCAGGGCTGCTTCAGGGGTGCTTCAGCACTGCTTCAGGTGTGCTTCAGGGCTGCTTCATGGCTGCTTCAGGGCTGCTTCATGGCTGCTTCAGGGCTGCTTCAGTGCTGTTTCATGGCTGCTTTGGGGCTGCTTCAGTGCTGCCTCCTGGCTGCTTCAGGGCTGCTTCAGGGCAGCTTCAGGGCTGCTTCATGGCTGCTTCAGGGCTGCTTCATGGCTGCTTCATGGCTGCTTCAGGGCTGCTTCAGGGCTGCTTCAGTGCTGTTTCATGGCTGCTTCAGTGCTGCCTCCTGGCTGCTTCAGGGCTGCTTCAGGGCAGCTTCAGGGCTACTTCATGGCTGCTTCAGGGCTGCTTCAGGGATGCTTCATGGCTGTTTCAGGGATGCTTCATGGCTGCTTCAGTGCTGCTTCATGGCTGCTTCAGTGCTGCTTCAGGGCTGCTTTAGGGTCACCCCTCACTCTGAACAGGAGTCTCCATCCACACACTGAACTGAGTTTAATAATAACTATTCTGCTTTATACCTCGACAGAATGCAGAAGTTAGTCACGTGACATGAGAGGTTTCTCAAGTCGGTATTCCCATACCCACCCAATGGTCTGCGACCCCAAATGGCTTCCTATTCCCTATATAGTGCACTACTTTTGCCCTGGTTCAAGCTATTGCACTGTACAGAGAATAGGAAGCCATATGGGACGCAACCCAATAACATGACTGAGCTGAGCGCTTGAAGACGTCGTTGAGGCAACCTCTTCACAACCACAACTTCCCCTATCGCTGAGGGGCCAATCAAGAACGCTGATGAAATGTCCTCGCCCTAACCACAAGGCCATGCCTTTTTCCTGACTATCAGAACACAGAAACGAAACATCATTTTTTGTTTTGACGCCTTCTTGTTTTTCTCTCAAAATAAGGTTAAAGAATGTGGCGTGGCTGAATGAGGGGTAAACCAGAGATGTCAGCGCACATATAACACGGTGCAATCCTTAGTAGACTGGTGTTAATGACTTGAATTAATTTTTAGGGCCTTCCTCTGACACCGCCTGGTATAGAGGTCCTGGATGGCAGGAAGCTTGGCCCCAGTGATGTACTGGGCCGTTCGCACTACCCTCTGTAGTGCCTTGTGGTCGGAGGCCGAGCAGTTGCCATACCAGGCAGTGATGCAACCAGTCAGGATGCTCTCAATGGTGCAGCTGTAAAACCTTTTGAGTACCCATGCCAAATCTTTTCAGTCTCCTAAGGGGGAATAGATGTTGTCGTTCCCTCTTCACGACTGTCTTGGTGTGCTTCGACCATGTTAGTTTGTTGGTGATGTGGAAACCAAGGAACTTGAAGCTCTCAACCTGCTCCACTACAGCCCCATCGATGAGAATCGGGGCGTGCTCAGTCTTTTTTTTCCTGTAGTCCACAATCATCTCCTTTGTCTGGATCACGTTGAGGTGAGAGGTTGTAGTCCTGGCACCACACGGCCAGGTCTCTGACCTCCTCCCTATAGGCTGTCTCGTCGTGGACCACTGTTGTGTCATCGTCAGATCTAGGTTGAGTTCCAGTGGTATTTATAATCTCTGGCCAGGGCTTGCAGGGTGTTTTTCATGTACTAGTCCGTTGGTTCCAGTGTCATACCTGTTCCTCAAGCACAGCTAAGTACTAGACCAATATTACTTCTGTTCTATGATCCATTCGGACCTGTGATTGGGTAGACTGGCTGTCTGATGTCTGCACGTGAACTTGTTAGATAGATTGACAGTGGAGATATTAAGTCAACCTAGCTCAAGTCAGGTAATCACTTATTGTGAATTTAAGAACAAATGTTTATTTACAGTGACAGCATAGACCGGCCAAACCCTAACAACGCTGGGCCAATTGTACACCGCCCTATGGGACTTCCAATCACGGGCGGTTGTGATACAGCCTGGAATCGAACCAGGGTTTGTACATCTAGCACTGAGATGCAGTTCCTTAGACCACTGCGCCACTCGGGAGCCCCCAGATAATCTGCCAACAACCTGCCAGCATGCAGTCAGGTGCAGGAGTAGCAGCTACCTCTGCTGTGTGTTGGTAAAGAATGCCAGGTAACCCAGGTCTCAATAGCCCCTCCACCCCATAGGCTGTAGATGGTACTGCAGACAGAAGAGACACCCCAGGCTGTAGCAATGTATCCCCTATAGGCAGTAGATGGTACTGCAGACTGACACCTCAGGCTGTAGCAATGTCTCCCCTATAGGCAATAGATGGTACTGCAGACTGACACCCCAGGCTGTAGCAGTGTCTCCCCTATAGGCAGTAGATGGTACTGCAGACAGAAGAGACACCCCAGACTAGCAGTGTGTCCCCTATAGGCAGTAGAAGGTACTGCAGACCGACACCCCAGGCTGTAGCAGTGTCTCCCCTATAGGCAGTAGATGGTACTGCAGACCGACACCCCTGGCTGTAGCAGTGGCTCCCCTATAGGCAGTAGATGGTACTGCAGACCGACACCCCAGGCTCTAGCAGTGTCTCCCCTATAGGCAGTAGAAGGTACTGCAGACCGACACCCCAGGCTGTAGCAGTGTCTCCCCTATAGGCAGTAGAAGGTACTGCAGACCGACACCCCAGGCTATAGCAGTGTCTCCCCTATAGGCAGTAGATGGTACTGCAGACCGACACCCCAGGCTGTAGCAGTGGCTCCCCTATAGGCAGTAGATGGTACTGCAGACCGACACCCCAGGCTCTAGCAGTGACTCCCCGATAGGCAGTAGAAGGTACTGCAGACCGACACCCCAGGCTGTAGCAGTGTCTCCCTATAGGCAGTAGACGGTACTGCAGACCGACACCCCAGGCTGTAGCAGTGTCTGGAACCTGAAGTAGCTACCCAACGAGCACTTGAACATGTCAGGGCTGGGCTGTGTGATCACTGTCTGTAAGTCATGTGTCTGTCTGCTACAATTAAATGCATTCTTCATCAAATTGTACTGTGATTGCCTAATGTTGATAGATTTCTTTCAGTCTTTGTTTTGGAGTCATTATTTGTTCCAGTTGCATTTAATTGCCCACGCACTCCTTCAGTCTTTGACCTGACCATGACATCCTATTGCTCACCGCTTGGTTCATTAAGGTGAACACGTGTTATTTTTTTTTCCCCCAATAGAGAAACTCTCTCCAAGTTAACCTGCTGTGAAGAAGACGAAGAATTGTTCTGATTTTGTGTGCTCTGCGGACTGGCACACTGTAACTTCATCCCAAATGGCAACCTTATTCACTTTAGGGGGGTTTAAAAGTAGTGCACTATAAAGGGAATAGGGTGCCATTTGGGACGCCGAACCACTGTGTTGACGTCAAGCCAGAGACTATAACTGGCATCATGCCCATGTTGCTTGCCTTGCGTGCCACCAAGGTTAGCCTGATTTGCATCTGTGCTGCTATTGGAACACTGGCTGAGTCGAGTGTACAGTACGAGTTCACAAGTTGACACGGTGTCATGTTGATAGTCCCATCCCTTTATCTGTCTATATGTCTACGTGTCTGTCGCTGACGCTGTTGTACTCGCTGTGTTGATCTCAGCGTCATTATGTCTCTCTCTCTCGCTCTCTTTCTCTCTCTCTCTGCCTTTCTCTTTCTCTTTCTCTCTCTCTCTCTCTCTCTCTCTCTGCCTTTCTCTTTCTCTTTCTCTCTCTCTCTGCCTTTCTCTTTCTCACTCTCTCTCTCTCTCTCTCTCTCGCTCTCTTTCTCTGTTTCTCACTCGCTCTCTCTCACTCTCTGCCTGTCTCTCTCTTTCTCTGTCTCTCTGTCTTTCTCTGTCTTTCTCTCTCACGCTCTTTCTCTGTCTCTCTGTCTCTCTGTCTTTCTCTGTCTTTCTCTCTCTCTCTCTCTCTCTCTCTCTCTCTCTCTCTCTCTCTCTCTCTCTCTCTGCCTCTCTCTGCCTCTCTCTGCCTCTCTCTCTGCCTCTCTCTCTGCCTCTCTTTGGATCTGTTTTTATCAAACTCATAAAGATTTACAGTCTAATAATAAATGAAAACAGGTGATTGTGGTGATGTTGACTGAGTTTGCCATGTTAGTGATTTCCAGCAAGAGTTGGACATCAAGGGGGGGAGTCTCCAGGAAGGACTTAAAACAGGGTGTGTGTGTGTGTGTGGGGGGGGGGGGGTTTAGGCCACTGTAAGGAATCATTCCCGGCCACCTGGGTTAGGCCACTGTAAGTGTGTCATGGACAGGAGAGTGGTGTTGTGTCACATGATGCTGTGAACACTGAGGCTGTCCTAATAACACGTCACATGTTGTTGTTGTTGTTGTTGTTGTTGTTGTTGTTGTTGCAGCTTCACAACTAGTGTATCAAATTACCATCGGAGAAAGTCGTTCTTAAACCCGTCTCAAGCAATTAAAAACACAATGTTTTTTTTTGACAGTTGGATGCAGACTCTTACATAATGTTTCGTTGTCTGGTGTGAAACAAAAGTTGGGCCTTGGCTAAAAGTAGTGCGTTAAACAGGGAATAGGGTGCCGTTTGAGAAGCACAAGAGGCCAGATCATAAACAGGTTTTTGTCTTCAGTGTCTTGTTGTTGGTCATGCATAGTTGTGATGTTCTAGCCTGCACAGTCAGCTTCTGGAAAACCTTTATTCACAGGGTGTATTACACAACTCCATGCAAATCACAAGACCTTCGGTGTGTTGAGGTCAGTATGTTCAGTAGATAAGACTCTGTCTACAGGACAGTACACCACCACACGCACAGACAGACAGACAGACAGACAGACAGACAGACAGACAGACAGACAGACAGACAGACAGACAGACAGGCAGACAGGCAGGCAGGCAGGCAGGCAGGCAGGCAGGCAGGCAGGCAGGCAGGCAGACAGGCAGGCAGGCAGGCAGGCAGGCAGGCAGGCAGGCAGATAGACAGGCGCACACACACACACACACACACACACACACACACACACACACACACACACACACACACACACACACACACACACACACACACACACACACACAGAGAGACCGTCCTACATCAAGATCTCTCTGCCTTGCAACACAATGCCCCTCTTGTCCTCTGAAGTAAAATCCTCATCACCCACACCAGACCGGTGTCCTCCTCACTCAACACATTAGGAATCAAAACAACAAAGGCTATGTCAGGGTGGAACACCCAACACCCAGGCTACAGCTGAGTGGGTTAAAATGTGTTTTGAAAAAGTCACTTTTTACTTTTCTAAATGTCTGTGCTGGGGCAATGGTACATCGCTAATGTGACAAACTCTCTTGCAAGAGACACTTTTGGAATCAAAACAATAACGGCTATGTTAGGACATCCCACATCTTCACTGAATTTAAGTATCCCGAAATTCAGAATCTCTGATCGGACAGAAAATAATATCCCTGTAATTACAACAATGACCCTTCTACCAACCTACTGAGAGCTCTGTGCAGTAGGCCATATAATAACTCTGTGGCTTATAATAACTCTGTGGTTTATAAGAGCTCTGTGGCTTATAAGAACTCTGTGGTTTATAAGAGCTCTGTGGCTTATAAGAACTCTGTGGCTTATAAGAGCTCTGTGGCTTATAAGAACTCTGTGGCTTACAAGAACTCTGTGGCTTATAAGAACTCTGTGGCTTACAAGAACTCTGTGGCTTATAATAACTCTGTGGCTTATAAGAACTCTGTGGCTCTGTGGTTTATAAGAACTCTGTGGCTTATAAGAACTCTGTGGCTTACAAGAACTCTGTGGCTTACAAGAACTCTGTGGCTTATAATAACTCTGTGGCTTATAAGAACTCTGTGGCTTATAAGAACTCTGTGGCTTACAAGAACTCTGTGGCTTACAAGAACTCTGTGGCTTACAAGAACTCTGTGGCTTATAAGAACTCTGTGGCTTATAAGAACTCTGTGGCTTACAAGAACTCTGTGGCTTACAAGAACTCTGTGGCTTATAAGAACTCTGTGGCTTACAATAACTCTGTGGCTCTGTGGCTTATAAGAACTCTGTGGCTTATAAGAACTCTGTGGCTTACAAGAACACTACAGGCCCAAATCTTTGGGATCTCGTCAGTTCACTGTTAGTGCATGTTGGTGAATGATAACACAGGGGCAGCAGAGTCAGATGTTCCTCTGTTACCCAGGGTTCTTTGAGGTGAAGCTGGCCGCTGTACTGTAGCAGCCGAGTTCCAATGTCCTGTTTCATGTTCTAGAACATTGACAGTGTGTAATATGATCGCTATGTCCACATACAGATATGTGGTACTCCCTCTAAAATAGAAGGTGGTCAAGGACATTAAAAGAGGGTCAATCGAGATAAAAATGTGGGATCCATATATTTGAAATAGAGTCTGACTGGCCTAGCAGTAAAGCTTCAGTCTCTGAGACGTCTGTAGTGTTGGCATGGTGTTGAATATGGCCTACTGCTCTTTGACACTGTCAAACTGTCCACAGTCAGCATCTTTCGCGATCTGTTCAATAAAATCAGATGTATTTATTTATATATCTTTTATAAATACAGGTCAAATCACTATGTCATACCCTTCTTCTGCATTAACCCTTTTGAACATATTTCTTACATAAATCAGGACATTCATAAACACTCATGCGATTACTCATGTGTACTTCCTCTAAAATGGCCATTGTGAAGTCTGTCCTTAAGTCTCATAGGACAACAGAGGGGACAGTACAGGGACATTATGTTCACGTCACAGACTTTCTGTCCTTCTGTTCATCTTCCTTTCATTTCCCGCAGGACTAGTGATGTGTTATAAACATGACCAGAAAAAAATGCCAGATTCACTGTAAGAATCTGCTCAATGAGCAACTAGGAATGCGTCCCAAATGGCACCCTATTCCCTACATAGTTCACAGCTTTTGACCAGAACCCAATGTGCACTATATAGGGAATAGGGTGCCATTTAGGATGTAGCCTAGAAATAACATATACTACATGGAGTCTGTGATTTGACCCTCTAATGTCGTACTTGTGTATTTCACGGCTGGTGAGATGATTTCCACACAATCCCAAGAAGAAGATAAGGAGGAACTGGGAAATGGACAGGGCTTTGTCTGCCCTAAATGAAGCACCATCAAGCATCTTAGGGAAGAGATCCTCCGGCTGTTTGCTTGGCTGAGAAAAAAAGGATAACCTGCTTTCTAAGTACACAGACCTTGATCTAGACCAGGCAAACCCAATTTCAGTTTTAAATGCCTCATATAGCAAAGCTGTTGATGAGTCATGCGGGGTTAATCTACAAAGCTGTTGATGAGTCATGCAGGGTTAATCTACAAAGCTGTTGATGAGTCATGCAGGGTTAATCTACAAAGCTGTTGATGAGTCATGCGGGGTTAATCTACAAAGCTGTTGATGAGTCATGCGGGGTTAATCTACAAAACTGTTGATGAGTCATGCAGGGTTAATCTACAAAACTGTTGATGAGTCATGCAGGGTTAATCTACAAAACTGTTGATGAGTCATGCGGGGTTAATCTACAAAACTGTTGATGAGTCATGCGGGGTTAATCTGCAAAACTGTTGATGAGTCATGCGGGGTTAATCTACAAAACTGTTGATGAGTCATGCGGGGTTAATCTACAAAGCTGTTGATGAGTCGTGCGGGGTTAATCTGAAAAGCTGTTGATGAGTCGTAAAACTGTTGATGAGTCGTGCTGGGTTAATCTACAAAGCTGTTGATGAGTCGTGCGACGTTAATCTACAAAGCTGTTGATGAGTCGTGCGGGGTTAATCTACAAAACTGTTGATGAGTCGTGTGGCGTTAATCTGCAAAACTGTTGATGAGTCGTGCAGCGTTAATCTTTCCCAATCCAACGGACAGATGTTAAGCTCAACTCCTTGGCCTCATGGGAGACTGGACACTCGCAAGGTATAGGAGATCGGGGAGGCAGTCTGGCCACCCTTCATCTATGCGAGAAGATCCGGTCCAGCTGTCAAACAGCTTTGCACCGGGAGTCAGCACAGATCCTGGGTGTAAATCACCAGCCGGAGGCCACCTAGTGGCACCCTTCCCCACGGCCACCGCAGTTCATCAGGGCTCTACCCCATCGGATTCCATCACGACCAACATCATTGTGTGTAGCTCAATGGTGAGAGACTTTGGCATGACGACGATCTGTGGTTTGACCAAGGTCCACTGTCACCCAGGAACCCGTGACCATGACATCAAATCCCTCTGGTTCTGGACAAATTTGACACCATCGTCAGTAACATAGGTTTTAACAACCTTTGTTTTCCAATCTGAAGAACTGAGGGAGGACTAGAAACATTTTATAAACATCGTCGCTCGCACAGGGAAGATAATAATGATCTCTGGCCCACTACCGTGCTACTGAAGGCATTCGGGACATTTCAGCCGACTCTTTGCCCTGAACGAGTACCTGAATAAACTTTGCAACAACAGGAATGTCTCTTTAATGCCAACTTTGATTTGCACTTTTTTTTTTTAAAGAGATGCGATTCCACTGCAGGGGTTCCAGGATTATTTCTAGCAACATCGCAAACTGTTTTAGAGACTGACGGACAGGGTCTGGTAGGGCTCCAGTCCCAGCAACATCAAACTGTTTTAGAGACTGACGGACAGGGTCGTTGTCACGCCCTGACCTTAGTTATCTCTGTTTTCTTTATTATTTTGGTTAGGTCAGGGTGTGACGAGGGTGGGTATGCTTGTTGTGTATTGTGTAGGGTTTTTGGAAGTCTAGGGGTTTAGTAAGTCTAGGTATATGTATGTCTATGCTGGCCTGAATTGGTTCCCAATCAGAGGCAGCTGTTTATCGTTGTCTCTGATTTAGGTAGCCATTTTCCTTGGGTATTTGTGGGTTCTATTCTATGTTTAGTTGCCTGTCTGCACTATTCATATTAGCTTCACGGTTCGTTTTGTTATTTTGTTTGTTTGTTCAGTGTTCATTCTTTAATAAATTAGAATGTACGCATATCATGCTGCGCCTTGGTCTCGTCCTTACAACGAACGTGACAGTCGTCTGGTAGTGCTCCAGTCCCAGCAACATCAAACCGTTTTAGAGACTGACAGACAGGGTCTGGTAGGGCTCCAGTCCCAGCAACATCAAACTGTTTTAGAGACTGACAGACAGGGTCTGGTAGTGCCCCCCCAGCAACATCAAACTGTTTTAGAGACTGACAGACAGGGTCTGGTAGTGCTCCAGTCCCAGCAACATCAAACTGTTTTAGAGACTGACAGACAGGGTCTGGTAGTGCTCCAGTCCCAGCAACATCAAACTATTTTAGAGACTGACAGACAGGATCTGGTAGTGCCCCCTCAGCAACATCAAACTGTTTTAGAGACTGACGGACAGGGTCTGGTAGTGCTCAGGTCCTCCCTGTCAGAATAACAAACAGGGGACTTGGAAAGCATACCAACTCCTGTACAAATGATACTATAGTTATTGTGAGTAACCTAATTCATGTTCCTTTAACTCCGCCTTCTAGTGGGTTTATACGAACTGTCATCTCCTACCATACCGATAGATTGGAGACTGTCAGAAAACATTGATGTAACGTTAATAATTTGGTTGTTATTCCATTGGTTACCCCCAGGCAGATGCCCCGGGGATGGAGTGGCTCACAGTCATTGAATACGGTGCGTTTAAAACCTCTACAGGAGCAGTGACCCCCCCCCCACCCTGCGGGACAGTTGAGCTAACACAGGCTAATGAGATTAGCATGAGGTTGTAAGTAACAAGAACATTTCCCAGGACATAGACATATCTGATATTGGCAGGAAGCTTAATAAATCTTCTTATGGACAGGTTTCCCATCAACGGGACAGTTGTAAATCATGCAGCGCGTTTGTCAAGATCGCAGATTTTAGAGAAACAACAAATGTCGGTACATATAAAAGTGTCTTATATCGGCTGAAAGATTAAATTCTTGTTAATCTAACTGCACTGTCCAATTTATAGTATCTATTACAGTGAAATAATACCATGCTGTTGTTTGAGGAGAATGCACAGTTATGAACTTGAAAAGTTATTAATAAACCAATTTGGGTAGTCTTGATTCAACATTTTGAACAGATATGCAATGGACCATTGGATCAGTCTATAATATTGCACATACACTGCTGCCATCTTGTGGCCAAAATCTAAACTGGAATAATACATTGTGGCTTTTCTCTTGCATTTCAAAGATGCACATTTTTTTTTTTTAAATGCATGTTGTTTACTTTGTATTATATTTTACCAGCTCTACTGTGTTATATTTTCCTACATTAATTTCACATTTCCACAAACTTCAAAGTGTTTCCTTTCAAACCATATCAAGAATATGCATACCCTTGCTTCAGTCCTGAGCTACAGGCAGTTATATTTGGATGTCATTTTAGGCAAAATTTGGAAAAAAAGGGTCTGATTATTAAGAGCTTTTTAATCAGAATTGTATCTCCCTCACCAACTTCAAACATCTGCTATCTGAGCAGTTAACCCATCGCTGCAGCTGTACATAGTCTATCGGTAAATAGCCCACCCAATTTTACCTACCTCATCCCCATACTGTTTATATTTATTTACTTTTCTGCTCTTTTGCACACCAATATCTCTACCTGCACATGACCATCTGATCATTTATCACTCCAGTGTTAATCTGCAAAATTGTAATTATTCACCTACCTCCTCATGCCTTTTGCACACAATGTATATAGACTCTCTTTTTTTTCTACTGTGTTATTGACTTGTTAATTGTTTACTCCATGTGTAACTCTGTGTTGTCTGTTCACACTTCTATGCTTTATCTTGGCCAGGTCGCAGTTGCAAATGAGAACTTGTTCTCAACTAGCCTACCTGGTTAAATAAAGGTGAAATAAAAAATACAATAAAATAAATAAAAAATAATGAATTTGACTGTGTTCTTCTCAATCATTGATGGCCTGATACATCTTACCCCTGCAAACCTATGTGAACTTTTCTCCACATGTAAATGTGTTGAGTTTGCAACATATTTCAGAGATAAAATAATCAACATTAGGCTGGGTATCAGTCAAGCAAAACCTGATGAGAAGTTTGATGATATGTTCTGTAGCCTTCCACGCAAAGGCATTATAGATGTATTGTCCCTGGTTGACACAGACATGTTCAGGGAAGTGATATCACAACTTAAGTCTTCTACCTGCCTTCTAGATCCTATCCCCACCACCTTCTTCAAAATTGTTTTAATTGTACATCTGAAGAAGTGCAAGCTGTTATTAATTACTTCCTGTTCACAGGCACTTTCCTCACAGCACTAAAAACTGTTTTGGTGAAACTCCTTCTGAAGAAAAGTTAACAAGATTCTTCAGCTCTTAGCATGTTTCAGGCCAATCTCCAACAGCATTTTTAAGTGCCAACTGTATTTTTGGAAAAATTCCAATCCGGTTTCCGTGCCCACCAGAGCACAGAGACAGCCTTAGTTAAAGTGGTAGATTATCTTAGAGCCAACACAGATTCAAACAGCTCTCTGTCCTGGTACTCTTAGATTTAAGTGATGCATTTGACCCTGTTGACCATGATGTCCTTCTGGACGGACTGGAGAGTTTGGTTGTCCTCTCGAGTCCAATTCTCCAGTGGTTTTTGGACCTATTTAACCGGTCGAGAGTAATTTGTCACCCTTGGTGAACATAAATGAGAGAAAATACACATCACATGTGGTGTTCCACAATGTTAGATTTTGTGTCCGGTACTGTTCAGTTCATATATGTTACTGGAAAACACTTTATCAGAAAACACAGAATTGATATTCACTGATACGCAGACAACACACAACTTTACATTTCTGTGTCACCTGAGGATTTTTAGCTCCACAGATAAATGATTAGACTGTTTTAGTGATTTAAATACTTGGATGGCTCACAACTTCCTGCAGAAAAGTCAAGACAAGACTCTGGTACTTAATGTTGGAGCCAAAGCACAGAGAGAGAATCTAGTCAGACATTTTAATTCACCAGGTAATAAAGATAAAACACCAAGTAAAAAACCTAGCTGTTATTTTAGATTCTGAACTAAATTTCAAATCACACATTAAGAATGTGACCAAAATAGTTTTTTAACACCTGAGGAACATTGGCACGGTGCGGCCGTTTCTGATAGGCTGATACAGAGAGACTCATTGGTGCTTTTATTACAAGCAGGCTTGACTACTGCAATGCTCCCCTGTCTGGTCTACCCAAGAAAGCCATTGGTCAACTGCAATCATACATAATGCTGCAGCACGGGGATTTACCAAGACCAGATGGAAAGCACACAGCACACCGGTTTTAAGGTCTCTGATTGGCTGCCTGTGAGTTCTGGAATACATTTAAAGATGATTCTATTGCTTTTTAAATCAATCCGCAATCGTGCACCCCAATAAATATCAGACATGCTTTTAAGTCGTGTACCCAGCAGGTCCTTCAGGTCCTCTGGCACTGGCCTTTTAACTATCCCAAAGCCTAGTGTTGGTAAAGTAGGGGCATAGCTTTAAAACACAAAAAGTGCATTATGGCTAACGTAGTAAGTTTACATTCGTTTTGATGCAATTGTTTTGGTGGTGGAGATGTAGCCGAACTGTGAGCCACACTCTTCTTGCTCTGTTAGCCCACTGTTTTATTTTGTCATTCAGACTACCTCACATGGTGTACATGTTTAATACACGTCAACTATTCCAGTGGAATTCCAGATTAACTCATCATTAGCAGCAGATAAGATTCCCAAATGTGGGAATTACCCCAGAGGATCTGTAAATTGCTCTGGCCCTGAAGCTAGCAATTGAAAGATCCCCTTAGCTGTCCCGACTACGGTCTGGAGGCAGGCCTCCCCTGAGCCGTCCCTACTACGGATTGGATGCGGGCCTCCCCTGAGCCGTCCCTGCTACTGGTTGGATGTGGGCCTCCCCTGAGCCGTCCCTGCTACTGGTTGGATGCGGGCCTCCCCTGAGCCGTCCCTGCTACTGGTTGGATGCAGGCCACCTCTGAGCCGTTTCGACTATGGTTTGGAGGGGGGGGGGGGGGGGGCAGGGTAAGGGAACAGGACCAAGAGATATGAAGATGCATACTTTAGTTATTATGCCCCCAGTCTCTGGAATAGCCTGCCAGAGAACCTGAGGGGGGTTAAAACTGTGGACGAGATCTTAATAGACATCTTTTTAACTTTGCTTTTCCTCAGGGTGCTCCCTGACCGAGTCTGTAATACCCACATGTTTCAAGTAGACCACCATAGTCCCTGTGCCCAAGAATGCGAAAGTAACCTGCCCTAAATGACTACTCACGTCAGGAGCCATGAAGTGCTTTGAAAGGCTGGTCATGGCTCACATCAACACCATCATCCCGGAAACCCTAGACCCACACCAATTCACATAACACCCCAACAGATTAACAGATGACACAATCTCAATCGCACTCCACACTGCCCTTTCCCACCTGGACAAAAGGAACACTTATGTGAGAATGCTGTTCATTGACTACAGCTCAGCGTTCAACACCATAGTGCCCTCAAAGCTCATCACTAAGCTAAGGACCCTGAGTCTAAACACCTCGCTCTGCAACTGGATCCTGGACTTCCTGATGGGCCGACCCCAGGTGGTAAGGGTAGGTAACAACACATCTGCCACGCTGAGCTTCAACACTGGTTCCCCTCTGCTCCCGCAGAGAGATAACAGTCTATTTCTTGAACCGCACTGTTGGTTAAGGGCTTGTCGTTAAGCCTTTCACGTTACGGTCTACACCTGTTGTATTCAACGAATGTGACAAATAAAATTACATTGGATTTGACCTGATGTGCCTGCTGATTGTTCTCTGGCCCCACAAGAAGAAGTGAAACAGAATATCCTGTGGAATGTTCCGGTTGGAATGTTTATGATTCCGCATTAGAACGTCTTATCAGAACACAAGGTAATAACCACATTAACTATTGGACACATTTGGAGTGTTGCCTAGTCCAGGGATGTTGCAAAAAATACCTTTTAGGATTGTTTCGCGTTATTGCACACAGGCCACGTGTTTGATATTGTTGTTAATTGTGGTGTGTAGGCGGGAGGTTGCTTCCTCTTTTAAAAACCCACTGAGTTGAGGACAGCGTGTACTAATCTGAACATCACTGCTTCCACTTTGAACAGCAAGCAGCATGCGAGGGGGAGAAAACACACACACACACACACACACACACACAGAGAGACAAACACTGTGTGGTCTGTACATTGAGTACAATAGCTACTTGACTACCACTACCTCTTTTACAATACTGGTGGTGAATAAATGGCTGTATAAAAGACAGTGGTTGTTTTGATGATGTCAGAGGTAGAACCATGTTAGAGCTGGCAAATCCACAAGTGACACCCGTCATTATATCTAAAGCTGACATTGCCATTGGCTGCACGGAGTCGCATTAACATAAATCCCACGCAGCCTTGTTTACAAATTTGAACACTGGAATGTGAGAAGTAACCACAATGTCCTCACAACAGATGTCTCCCTCCCCAACTCACTCAGAAATGGTTTCACATGTAACCTGTTGTAGCTGGAACCAGATTTCTCATGCACGCCACACTGTGACATTGTCAAGCAAAGTAGACTGCTATTAAAAATGTCACCCCTTCTAGCTGTAAAAGCATGTTTTTTTGTCCAGCACACACCGCAAGGGATCCCAAATTATAGCCATAAGCCACAGGTTTTATAATCATAATTTTCTCTACACGGTGGATCTGTCTTGATTTGATAGCTACTCCGATGGATCACATGGTGCACATGTACACAATTATAGTGTCTATTTGCGTCTCGAGTTGTGAAACATCTATAAAATCTATCCATCTATATTCCAGAAAGCAAAACACTGAATTACAGGTCATCTTTAGGACATCATTAGGTCATCGCTAGGTCATCGTGTTCACACTGAATTACAGGTCATCGTTAGGACATCGTTAGGACATCGTGTTCACACTGAATTACAGGTGATCTTTAGGACATCATTAGGTCATCGCTAGGTCATCGTTAGGACATCGTGTTCACACTGAATTACAGGTCATCTTTAGGACATCATTAGGTCATCGCTAGGTCATCGTTAGGACATCGTGTTCACACTGAATTACAGGTCATCTTTAGGACATCATTAGGTCATCGCCAGGTCATCGTTAGGACATCGTGTTCACACTGAATTACAGGTCAGATCTTTAGGACATCATTAGGTCATCGCTAGGTCATCGTTAGGACATCGTGTTCACACTGAATTACAGGTCAGATCTTTAGGACATCATTAGGTCATCGCTAGGTCATCGTTAGGACATCGTGTTCACACTGAATTACAGGTCAGATCTTTAGGACATCATTAGGTCATCGCTAGGTCATCGTTAGGACATCGTGTTCACACTGAATTACAGGTCAGATCTTTAGGACATCATTAGGTCATCGCTAGGTCATCGTTAGGACATCGTGTTCACACTGAATTACAGGTCAGATCTTTAGGACATCATTAGGTCATCGCTAGGTCATCGTTAGGACATCGTGTTCACACTGAATTACAGGTCAGATCTTTAGGACATCGTTAGGTCATCGCTAGGTCATCGTTAGGACATCGCTAGGTCATCGTTAGGACATCGTTAGGACATCATTAGGTCATCGCTAGGTCATCGCTAGGACATCGTTAGGACATCGTTAGGACATCATTAGGTCATCACTAGGTCATCGTTAGGACATCGTTAGGACATCGTTAGGACATCATTAGGTCATCACTAGGTCATCGCTAGGACATCGTTAGGACATCGTTAGGACATCATTAGGTCATCACTAGGTCATCGTTAGGACATCGTGTTCACACTGAATTACAGGTCATCTTTAGGACATCATTAGGTCATCGCTAGGTCATCGTTAGGACATCGTTAGGACATCGTTAGGACATCATTAGGTCATCACTAGGTCATCGTTAGGACATCGTTAGGACATCGTTAGGTCATCGTTAGGACATCATTAGGTCATCGTTAGGACATCATTAGGACATCATTAGGTCATCGTCAGAACATCGTTAGGACATCATTAGGTCATCGTTAGGACATCGTTAGGACATCGTTAGGTCATCGTTAGGACATCGTTAGGACATCGTTAGGTCATCGTTAGGTCATCGTTAGGTCATCGTTAGGTCATCGTCAGAACATCTTTAGGTCATCGTTAGGACATCGTCAGGACATCTTTAGGTCATCGTTAGGACATCGTCAGGACATCTTTAGGTCATCGTTAGGTCATCGTTAGGACAAGTGTTCTTTTATAAAAAAACTAATAAACAATTGACATGCACCCAATAAATGATAGAAATGACAGAACAGTATATTAATAATGTTAGCTACAGTATATTGGGATGACAGAACAGTATATTAATAATGTTAGCTACAGTATATTAATAATGTTAGCTTCAGTATATTAATAATGTTAGCTACAGTATATTAATAATGTTAGCTACAGTATATTGATCATGTTAGCTACAGTATATTAATAATGTTAGCTACAGTATATTGATAATGTTAGCTACAGTATATTGATAATGTTAGCTACAGTATATTGATAATGTTAGCTACAGTATATTAATAATGTTAGCTACAGTATATTAATCATGTTAGCTACAGTATATTGATAATGTTAGCTACATTATAATGAGATGTTGTCTTGAGCTAGGCAGTTTGGGAAGTATGGCCTGGAGTACCGTATCCAGGCCTGGCGTGACCCCTGATCCATGTCTCCACAGAGCCTCTGCTATTGCCTGTAGAAGGGGCTGGTGGGGCTGGCGATCATACACCTTCCAACGCCATGCAGAGACGAATTCTTCAATAAGATTCAAGAACAGAGAGTAAGGGGGGGGGGGGGGGGGGGGGGGGGGATTGAGTGCGATGGCAAGTGGGTGACCTGTGGACAAATTGCGGACCACAGCAGCCCGGTGGAAACTAACATTGTCCCAGATGATAACGTACCTGGGCTGCTCTGGCACCTGGTCGTTAGGGATTAGTCTGTTGGGGAGGGTGTCAAGAAATGTGATGATGTGTTCAGTGTTGTATGGGCCTAGGATTGCATGATGGTGAAGGATGGCGTTTTCACTAATAGCCGCACACATTGTTATGTTGCTACCACGTTGTCCCCAGACGTTGACGATGACACGGTGTCCGATGATAAGGGCCGCGGCCCCTTGTTTTTTTGCAAGGTTGAAACCTGCCTCGTCCACATATATTAGCTCATGATACACTGCATCTGCTTCTCGCTCCATGACTCTCTGAAAGAGACAAGACAAAACAAATGTAACGCAGTACGAAAAGACAGGGATCAGTCAATATGATGTAGCACCATACACTTCCAGATCCTCTACCAATGATAGGATAGTATAGCTTACCTGCTGCACATATTCATATCTCAGTTGTTTTACATCCTTATTCTAATGCGTTTCAGTAGACGAGACAATGCAGAGAGACTCACTCTGTTGATGTTTTAGAATATGGTGCTATCTGCCATTTTGTGGTCCTGCAGTTCTCTGAGTCTGATGCAGTTACTTGCAATGACCATATTTACAATGTGGGTCTCCTGCTCTGGGGTGAACAGTCGACCTCTTCCACCTGATATTGGTTTTCTTGCAGTTCTGTAAAAACATTTGAATGGTTTCAGTGATAGATCCTTCTCATTATGAAAGTACAGTCCATATTACTGTACCAGCAAGACTATCGCACTTACAGTTACTTTCCGGTTCTCATTTAGAAATATCCGGTTGATTCCTGCAACAGTATAGCGGCTGAGGTTTGGTTGAACCCGTTACCCAGCCTCCCTCATGCTCATCCCATGGATGACAACATGGTCAACCACAGTCGCTCTGATTTCACCAGTGATTGTGTTCCTGACTCCCCTTCGTCTCCTTCTCCCCTGTCCTACTTCACCTCCTCCTCTTCTTATTTCTTCACCTCCTCCTCTTATTTCTTCACCTCCTCCTCCTCCTCATCCTCCGCCTCCTCCTCCTTTCACTTCTTCACCTCCTCCTCCTCTTCCTCCTGTTACTTCTTCACCTCCTTGTCCTCCTCTTCCTCCTCCCTGTCCTCCTCTAGTTCTCACCCCTCTTACTCTCTGTCCAATATTGGCCTCCATTGTTGTCCAAACCAAATGTTTACATGTGGCCTATTTATAGTGTTCAAGCTCTGATTTGTTAGTCAACTCATTATCTAAAAGTGTTTTCACATGTCAATGTGGAAAGGCAATTGGCGAGAAATAGTGTAGCAATGTAGAGATCAATGTTTACAGTTTTGTAAGAAGTGTGCTATTAAATTGCAAATGGAGTGTCATAAAGCAATGAGTTGTGTTTACAGTTTTGCAAAAAAAAAGCGTGTCTTGAAAATTACAAACTGAGTGTAAAGCAGTGAACGTGCATTCAGTTTGGCAACACTTGGTAAATGCATTGGCTAACAAGTGATAATGGTTTCAGACATAGCGCTTCAAGAATCACTGTCAGTGTTAAAGCATTCAGAATAACCAGTAATACTGTTAGATACTGTACACTGGGATGAAAAAACAGCAGTGTTCCAAAACATAACCTGGTGCCTATTGCCTCCTATTAACATGATGTATGTCTGTCTGAATGAACTGAGCTGCAGGGTTTCGTTTTGGAAAAAAATAAATATACATATTACTTTTAACACGTAGCCTAATCTGATCACGAAGAAATCTGAAGAAAAAAAAAACACTACAAAACTCACTTTAATAGATGACCTCAAACTGTTTCTGTCTGTCTGAGTGCACGTGAGTGTGTGCCTGTGTGTTTGTTTGAGCGTTCAGGACACAATGTTCCAGACATTGAAAGTAGGTCAAATAGTTGAGACAATGGAGTAGAGAGAGAACTGAAGGGATATACCGACACCCGCCGGATATATGGGGTACTGCAGCCAAACTTGGCCATCTAATACTCTGCCATTTAGTCATGTCAAATACTGCCAGTTTAAGGTTATGGCTGAGACAGTTTATGGTTATATGACTGTTTCTTTAAAGGATAACTCTGAAGGGTAACTGTGAAGGATAACTCTGAAGGATAACTCTGAAGGGTAACTGTGAAGGATGACTCTGAAGGATAACTCTGAAGGATAACTCTGAAGGGTAACTCTGAAGGGTAACTCTGAAGGATAACACTGAATGGTAACTCTGAAGGGTAACTGTGAAGGATAACTCTGAAGGATAACTCTGAAGGGTAACTCTGAAGGGTAACTCTGAAGGATAACACTGAATGGTAACTCTGAAGGGTAACTGTGAGGGATAACCCTGAAGGGTAACTCTGAAGGATAACTCTGAAGGGTAACTCTGAAGGGTAACTGTGAAGGATAACTCTGAAGGATAACTCTGAAGGGAAACTCTGAAGGGTAACTCTGAAGGATAACTCTGAAGGGTAACTCTGAAGGGTAACTGTGAGGGATAACCCTGAAGGGTAACTCTGAAGGGTAACTCTGAAGGATAACTCTGACGGATAACTCTGAAGGGTAACTCTGAAGGGTAACTCTGAAGGATAACTCTGAAGGATAACTCTGAAGGGTAACTCTGAAGGATAACTCTGAAGGATAACTCTGAAGGATAGCTGTGAGGGATAACACTGAAGGGTAACTCTGAAGGATAACTCTGAAGGATAACACTGAAGGGTAACTCTGAAGGATAACTGTGAAGGATAACTCTGAAGGATAACTCTGAAGGGTAACTCTGAAGGATAACTCTGAAGGATAACTGTGAGGGATAACACTGAAGGGTAACTCTGAAGGATAACTCTGAAGGATAACACTGAAGGGTAACTCTGAAAGATAACACTGAAGGGTAACTCTGTTGGATAACTCTGAAGGATAACTCTGAAGGATAACTCTGAAGGATAACTGTGAGGGATAACACTGAAGGGTAACTCTGAAGGATAACTCTGAAGGGTAACTCTGAAGGATAACTCTGAAGGGTAACTCTGAAGGGTAACTCTGAAGGATAACTCTGAAGGATAACTCTGAAGGATAACTCTGAAGGATAACTCTGAAGGATAACTCTGAAGGGTAACCCTGAAGATTTAACTCTGAAGGATAACTGAACATATGGCTAACAAGACACGCAGGACACTACTTATCCATGTAATAGTTGCCTTTCCTGGGCCTGTAAGCACTAGGATTATTAAGAAACATAATTATTGAAAAACATATCCAAAGTCATCCTCCTTCTCCTGCCACTGTAACTCCTTTTCCTTCTCCTGCCACTGTAACTCAATCTCCTTCTCCTGCCACTGTAACCCAATATCCTTCTCCTTCTCCTGCCACTGTAACCCAATCTCCTTCTCCTTCTCCTGCCACTGTATCTCCTTCTCCTTCTCCTGCCACTGTAACTCAATCTCCTTCTCCTGCCACTGTAACCCAATCTCCTTCTCCTTCTCCTTCTCCTTCTCCTGCCACTGTAACTCAATCTCCTTCTCCTGCCACTGTAACCCAATCTCCTTCTCCTTCTCCTGCCACTGTAACTCAATCTCCTTCTCCTTCTCCTGCCACTGTAACTCAATCTCCTTCTCCTTCTCCTTCCACTGTAACCCAATCTCCTTCTCCTGCCACTGTAACCCAATCTCCTTCTCCTTCTCCTGCCACTGTATCTCCTTCTCCTTCTCCTGCCACTGTAACTCAATCTCCTTCTCCTGCCACTGTAACCCAATCTCCTTCTCCTTCTCCTTCTCCTTCTCCTGCCACTGTAACTCAATCTCCTTCTCCTGCCACTGTAACCCAATCTCCTTCTCCTTCTCCTGCCACTGTAACCCAATCTCCTTCTCCTTCTCCTGCCACTGTATCTCCTTCTCTTTCTCCTGCCACTGTAACTCAATCTCCTTCTCCTGCCACTGTAACTCAATCTCCTTCTCCTGCCACTGTAACCCAATCTCCTTCTCCTTCTCCTGCCACTGTATCTCCTTCTCCTTCTCCTGCCACTGTAACCCAATCTCCTTCTCCTTCTCCTGCCACTGTAACTCAATCTCCTTCTCCTTCTCCTGCCACTGGGCTCCCGAGTTGCACAGGGGTCCAAGGCACTGCATTTCAGTGCCAGAGAAATCACTACAGACCCTAGTTTGATTCCAGGCTGTATCATAACCGGCCGTGATGGGGAGTTCCATAGGGCAGTGCACAATTGGCCGGGCTTGGCCGGAGTAGGCCGTCATTGTAAATAAGAATTTGTTCTTAACCTACTTGCCTAGTTAAATAAAGGGTAAATACAACATTTATAAAAAACCAAATACCCTTTTCTTCTCAAAGGTAATCATATTTAAGAAAGTAAGTAGCCTTGGCTGGTGCAAGCCGGAACAGCTCATAGGAGCTTATCTCATGTTTCTATAGCGTGAGGCAGGTTGATGTACCAGTACACCTTCTGGACAGGATATTAGTCTATCACAGGGTCTTACCCCCAATTTACAGTATGTCCTTAACGATGAGTGCTAAGCAGAGACGGACCAGGTCACATTTTTACAGTCTTTGGTTATGACTTGGCCGGGGATCAAACTCCCAACCTTCCAATCTTCGGGCGGACACTCTAATCGCAAGGCCACCGCGTTGGTTTTTCATTAACACCTTTGAAGAACAAGTCCACAGAACAAATACCTGTTTTATCAGACTAAATCAAGCATCAAAAAAGTATTTTCTCCACTGCCACATGATGGCGATCTAGAACAATAGTTTTGAATCTGAACGTGTTCAGCAGAACTGGCTGTAAACACTACAAAGTGAGCGTTTTGGAGAGAAAGCCAAAAATTGGTCTGTGTGAAAAAATCAAATTGGCACTCTATCTTATCATTTGTTTGATATTTGTTGAGTGTTATTCACTTCTGTCTCTGATTGTAAATATTTGTTCTCTGTATCCAAGGAGAGTGTCTGTTTGTGGGTCCCAAATGGCACCCTATTTCCCTACATAGTGCACTACTTTTGACCATAGGGCTCTAGTCAATGTAGTGCACTACTTTTGACCATAGGGCTCTAATCAAAGTAGTGCACTACTTTTGAACATAGTGTCATGTTGTCTTGTCTCTGTCCTTTCCCTTCACCCTGTCTCCCTCTGCTGGTCGTGTCAGGTTACCTTTTCTCCCCCGCTTTCCCCCAGCTGTCCCTTGTCTCCTCTAACTACCCATTCACCCCGTTCCCCACCTGTTCCCTTTTTCCCTCTGATTAGGTCCCTATATCTCTCTCTGTTTCTGCTCCTGTCCTTGTCAGATTCTTGTTTGTTTGTTTGTGTTTCATGCCTGAGCCAGACTATCGTCATGTTTGCTGTAACCTTGTCCTGTCCTGTCGGAATCTGCCGGTCTATCTGAGCCTACCTATGTTTTGTTATTAAAGAAGCTCTGTTTAAGTTAGTTCGCTTTTGGGTCCTCATTCACTCACCATAACAGAAGAATCCGACCAAGAATGGACCCAGCGACTTCGGATCCTCTCCACTCAGCCGTCGGGATCCAGGGAGCGATGCTAGGCAGACACGAGCAGGAAGTGTCTGCTGCTCGACATGCCGTTGAGACCCTGGCCACCCAAGTCTCCAACCTCACAGAACAGGTTCACCATCTCCGCCTCGATCCACCGGCCACTTCCAGGGCTTTCGAATCTCCGGAGCCCAGAATCAATAACCCGCCGTGTTACTCTGGGGAGCCCACTGAATGCCGCTCGTTCCTCACCCAGTGTGATATTGTGTTTTCTCTCCAGCCCAACACTTACTCCAGGAGCACTGCTCGTGTCGCCTACGTCATATCTCTCCTTATTGGACGGGCTCGTGAGTGGGGCACGGCAATCTGGGAGGCAAGGGCTGAGTGTACTAACCAGTATCAGGACTTTAAGGAGGAGATGATACGGGTTTTTGATCGATCTGTTTTTGGGGAGGAGGCTTCCAGGGCCCTGTCTTCCCTATGTCAAGGTAATCGATCCATAACAGACTACTCTATTGAGTTTCGCACTCTTGCTGCCTCCAGTGGCTGGAACGAGCCGGCTTTGCTCGCTCGTTTTCTGGAGGGTCTCCGCGCAGAGGTAAAGGATGAGATTCTCTCCCGGGAGGTCCCTTCCAGCGTGGATTCCCTGATTGAACTCGCTATTCGCATTGAGCGACGGGTTGATCTGCGTCACCGAGCTCGTGGAAAGGAGCTCGCGTTCTCCGTTGCCCCCCTCTCCGCATCACTACCATCTTCCTCTGCCGGCTCGGGAGCTGAGCCTATGCAGCTGGGAGGTATCCGCATCTCGACTAAGGAGAGGGAACGGAGAATCACCAACCGCCTCTGTCTCTATTGCGGTTCTGCTGGTCATTTTGTCACTTCATGTCCAGTAAAAGCCAGAGCTCATCAGTAAGCGGAGGGCTACTGGTGAGCGCTACTACTCCTGTCTCTCCTTCAAGATCCTGCACTACCTTGTCGGTCCATCTACGCTGGACCGGTTCGTCAGCTTCCTGCAGTGCCTTAATAGACTCTGGGGCGGAGGGCTGTTTTATGGACGAGACCTGGGCTCGGGAACATGACATTCCTCTCAGACAGTTAAGGGAGTCCACGGCCTTGTTTGCCCTGGATGGTAGTCCTCTCCCCAGGATTCAGCGTGAGACGCTACCTTTAACCCTCACTGTTTCTGGTAATCATAGCGAAACCATTTCTTTTTTGATTTTTCGTTCACCTTTTACACCTGTTGTTTTGGGCCATCCCTGGCTAGTTTGTCATAATCCTTCCATTAATTGGTCTAGTAATTCTATCCTCTCCTGGAACGTCTCTTGTCATGTGAAATGTTTAATGTCTGCTATCCCTCCTGTTTCCTCTGTCTCTTCTTCACAGGAGGAGCCTGGTGATTTGACAGGGGTGCCGGAGGAATATCACGATCTGCGCACGGTGTTCAGTCGGTCCAGGGCCACCTCTCTTCCTCCACACCGGTCGTATGATTGTAGTATTGATCTCCTTCCGGGAACCACTCCCCCCCGGGGTAGACTATACTCTCTGTCGGCTCCCGAACGTAAGGCTCTCGAGGATTATTTGTCTGTAGCTCTTGACGCCGGTACCATAGTCCCCTCCTCCTCTCCCGCCGGAGCGGGGTTTTTTTTTGTCAAGAAGAAGGACGGGTCTCTGCGCCCCTGCATAGATTATCGAGGGCTGAATGACATAACAGTTAAGAATCGTTATCCGCTTCCTCTTATGTCTTCAGCCTTCGAGATCCTGCAGGGAGCCAGGTTTTTCACTAAGTTGGACCTTCGTAACGCTTACCATCTCGTGCGCATCAGGGAGGGGGACGAGTGGAAGACGGCGTTTAACACTCCGTTAGGGCACTTTGAATACCGGGTTCTTCCTTTCGGCCTCGCTAACGCTCCAGCTGTCTTTCAGGCATTAGTCAATGATGTCCTGAGAGACATGCTGAACATCTTTGTTTTCGTTTACCTTGACGATATCCTGATTTTTTCACCGTCACTCCAGATTCATGTTCAGCACGTTCGACGTGTCCTCCAGCGCCTTTTAGAGAATTGTCTTTTTGTGAAGGCTGAGAAGTGCACTTTTCATGCCTCCTCCGTCACATTTCTCGGTTCTGTTATTTCCGCTGAAGGCATTAAGATGGATCCCGCTAAAGTCCAAGCTGTCATTGATTGGCCCGTCCCTAAGTCACGCGTCGAGCTGCAGCGCTTTCTCGGCTTCGCGAACTTCTATCGTCGTTTCATCCGTAATTTCGGTCAGGTGGCCGCTCCTCTCACAGCCCTTACTTCTGTCAAGACGTGCTTTAAGTGGTCCGTTTCCGCCCAGGGAGCTTTTGATCTCCTCAAGAATCGTTTTACATCCGCTCCTATCCTTGTTACACCTGACGTCTCTAGACAGTTCGTTGTCGAGGTTGACGCGTCAGAGGTGGGCGTGGGAGCCATTCTTTCTCAGCGCTCCCTCTCTGACGACAAGGTCCACCCATGCGCGTATTTTTCTCATCGCCTGTCGCCGTCGGAACGTAACTATGATGTGGGTAACCGCGAACTGCTCGCCATCCGGTTAGCCCTAGGCGAATGGCGACAGTGGTTGGAGGGGGCGACCGTTCCTTTTGTCGTTTGGACTGACCATAGGAACCTTGAGTACATCCGTTCTGCCAAACGACTTAATGCGCGTCAGGCGCGTTGGGCGCTGTTTTTCGCTCGTTTCGAGTTCGTGATTTCTTATCGTCCGGGCTCTAAGAACACCAAGCCTGATGCTTTGTCTCGTCTCTTCAGTTCTTCAGTAGCCTCCACTGACCCCGAGGGGATTCTCCCTGAGGGGCGTGTTGTCGGGTTGACTGTCTGGGGAATTGAGAGGCAGGTAAAACAAGCGCTCACTCACACTCCGTCGCCGCGCGCTTGTCCTAGGAACCTTCTTTTCGTTCCCGTTCCTACTCGTCTGGCCGTTCTTCAGTGGGCTCACTCTGCCAAGTTAGCCGGCCACCCTGGCGTTCGGGGTACGCTTGCTTCCATTCGCCAGCGTTTTTGGTGGCCCACCCGGGAGCATGACACGCGTCGTTTCGTGGCTGCTTGTTCGGTCTGCGCGCAGACTAAGTCCGGTAACTCTCCTCCTGCCGGCCGTCTCAGGCCGCTTCCTATTCCCTCTCGACCGTGGTCTCACATCGCCTTAGATTTTGTCACCGGACTGCCTTCGTCAGCGGGGAAGACTGTTATTCTTACGGTTGTCGATAGGTTCTCTAAGGCGGCCCATTTCATTCCCCTTGCTAAGCTTCCTTCTGCTAAAGAGACGGCACAAATCATCATCGAGAATGTTTTCAGAATTCATGGCCTTCCGTCAGACGTCGTTTCGGACAGAGGTCCGCAATTCACGTCTCAATTTTGGAGGGAGTTTTGCCGTTTGATTGGGGCTTCCGTCAGTCTCTCTTCCGGCTTTCACCCCCAGTCTAACGGTCAAGCAGAACGGGCCAATCAGACTATTGGTCGCATCTTACGCAGTCTTTCTTTTCGCAACCCTGCGTCTTGGTCAGAACAGCTCCCCTGGGCAGAATACGCCCACAACTCGCTTCCTTCGTCTGCGACCGGGCTATCTCCTTTTCAGAGTAGCCTCGGGTACCAGCCTCCGCTGTTCTCATCTCAGTTCGCCGAGTCCAGCGTCCCCTCCGCTCAGGCTTTTGTCCAACGTTGCGAGCGCACCTGGAAGAGGGTCAGGTCTGCACTTTGCCGTTATAGGACGCAGACTGTGAGGGCTGCTAATAAGCGTAGAACTAAGAGTCCTAGATATTGTCGCGGTCAGAGAGTTTGGCTCTCCACTCAGAACCTTCCCCTTAAGACGGCTTCTCGCAAGTTGACCCCGCGGTTCATTGGTCCGTTCCGTATTTCTCGGGTCATTAATCCTGTCGCAGTTCGACTTCTTCTTCCGCGATACCTTCGTCGCGTCCACCCGGTCTTCCACGTCTCCTGCATTAAGCCCGTTCTTCGCGCCCCCGCTCGTCTTCCCCCCCCCCCCCCCATCCTTGTCGAGGGCGCACCCATCTACAGGGTCCGCAGGATTTTGGACATGCGTCCTCGGGGCCGTGGTCACCAGTACCTTGTCGATTGGGAGGGGTACGGTCCTGAGGAGAGGAGTTGGGTTCCCTCTCGGGACGTGCTGGACCGTGCGCTGATCGAGGATTTCCTCCGTTGCCGCCAGGTTTCCTCCTCGAGTGCGCCAGGAGGCGCTCGGTGAGTGGGGGGGTACTGTCATGTTGTCTTGTCTCTGTCCTTTCCCTTCACCCTGTCTCCCTCTGCTGGTCGTGTCAGGTTACCTTTTCTCCCCCGCTTTCCCCCAGCTGTCCCTTGTCTCCTCTAACTACCCATTCACCCCGTTCCCCACCTGTTCCCTTTTTCCCTCTGATTAGGTCCCTATATCTCTCTCTGTTTCTGCTCCTGTCCTTGTCGGATTCTTGTTTGTTTGTTTGTGTTTCATGCCTGAGCCAGACTATCGTCATGTTTGCTGTAACCTTGTCCTGTCCTGTCGGAATCTGCCGGTCTATCTGAGCCTACCTATGTTTTGTTATTAAAGAAGCTCTGTTTAAGTTAGTTCGCTTTTGGGTCCTCATTCACTCACCATAACACATAGGGCTCTAGTCAATGTAGTGCACCACTTTTGACCATAGGGCTCTAGTCAATGTAGTGCACTACTTTTGACCATAGGGCTCTAGTCAATGTAGTACACTACTTTTGACCATAGGGCTCTAATCAAAGTAGTGCACTACTTTTGAACATAGGGCTCTAGTCAATGTAGTGCACTACTTTTGAACATAGGGCTCTAGTCAAAGTAGTGCACTACTTTTGACCATAGGGCTCTAGTCAAAGTAGTGCACTACTTTCGACCATAGGGCTCTAGTCAATGTAGTGCACTACTTTTGAACATAGGGCTCTAGTCAAAGTAGTGCACTACTTTTGAACATAGGGCTCTAGTCAAAGTAGTGCACTACTTTTGAACATAGGGCTCTAGTCAAAGTAGTGCACTACATTCGACCATAGGGCTCTAGTCAATGTAGTGCACTACTTTTGAACATAGGGCTCTAGTCAAAGTAGTGCACTACTTTTGAACATAGGGCTCTAGTCAAAGTAGTGCACTACTTTTGAACATAGGGCTCTAGTCAAAGTAGTGCACTACTTTCGACCATAGGGCTCTAGTCAATGTAGTGCACTACTTTTGAACATAGGGCTCTAGTCAAAGTAGTGCACTACTTTCGACCATAGGGCTCTAGTCAATGTAGTGCACTACTTTTGAACATAGGGCTCTAGTCAAAGTAGCGCACTACTTTCGACCATAGGGCTCTAGTCAATGTAGTGCACTACTTTTGAACATAGGGCTCTAGTCAAAGTAGTGCACTACTTTTGAACATAGGGCTCTAGTCAATGTAGTGCACTACTTTTGAACATAGGGCTCTAGTCAAAGTAGTGCACTACTTTTGAACATAGGGCTCTAGTCAATGTAGTGCACTACTTTTGACTATAGGGCTCTAGTCAATATAGTGCAAACCCCAATAAATATTGTAGTGCGGCATTCGATGGAGGGAACAGCACTTTCTGTCTCTTCTTGCTTTAGCGCCACGGTAAGGCTAAGGTGGGTACTTTCTGTCTCTTCTTGCTTTAACGCCACGGTAAGGCTAAGGTGGGTACTTTCTGTCTCTTCTTGCTTTAGCGCCACGGTAAGGCTAAGGTGGGTACTTTCTGTCTCTTCTTGCTTTAGCGCCACGGTAAGGCTAAGGTGGGTACTTTCTGTCTCTTCTTGCTTTAGCGCCACGGTAAGGCTAAGGTGGGCACTTTCTGTCTCTTCTTGCTTTAGCGCCACGGTAAGGCTAAGGTGGGTACTTTCTGTCTCTTCTTGCTTTAGCACCACGGTAAGGCTAAGGTGGGTACTTTCTGTCTCTTCTTGCTTTAACGCCACGGTAAGGCTAAGGTGGGTACTTTCTGTCTCTTCTTGCTTTAGCGCCACGGTAAGGCTAAGGTGGGCACTTTCTGTCTCTTCTTGCTTTAACGCCACGGTAAGGCTAAGGTGGGTACTTTCTGTCTCTTCTTGCTTTAGCGCCACGGTAAGGCTAAGGTGGGCACTTTCTGTCTCTTCTTGCTTTAACGCCACGGTAAGGCTAAGGTGGGTACTTTCTGTCTCTTCTTGCTTTAGCGCCACGGTAAGGCTAAGGTGGGTACTTTCTGTCTCTTCTTGCTTTAGCGCCACGGTAAGGCTAAGGTGGGTACTTTCTGTCTCTTCTTGCTTTAACGCCACGGTAAGGCTAAGGTGGGTACTTTCTGTCTCTTCTTGCTTTAACGCCACGGTAAGGCTAAGGTGGGTACTTTCTGTCTCTTCTTGCTTTAACGCCACGGTAAGGCTAAGGTGGGTACTTTCTGTCTCTTCTTGCTTTAGCGCCACGGTAAGGCTAAGGTGGGTACTTTCTGTCTCTTCTTGCTTTAGCACCACGGTAAGGCTAAGGTGGGTACTTTCTGTCTCTTCTTGCTTTAGCGCCACGGTAAGTCTAAGGTGGGTACTTTCTGTCTCTTCTTGCTTTAGCGCCACGGTAAGGCTAAGGTGGGTACTTTCTGTCTCTTCTTGCTTTAGCGCCACGGTAAGGCTAAGGTGGGTACTTTCTGTATCTTCTTGCTTTAACGCCACGGTAAGGCTAAGGTGGGTACTTTCTGTCTCTTCTTGCTTTAACGCCACGGTAAGGCTAAGGTGGGCACTTTCTGTCTCTTCTTGCTTTAACGCCACGGTAAGGCTAAGGTGGGTACTTTCTGTCTCTTCTTGCTTTAACGCCACGGTAAGGCTAAGGTGGGTACTTTCTGTCTCTTCTTGCTTTAACGCCACGGTAAGGCTAAGGTGGGTACTTTCTGTCTCTTCTTGCTTTAACGCCACGGTAAGGCTAAGGTGGGTACTTTCTGTCTCTTCTTGCTTTAGCGCCACGGTAAGGCTAAGGTGGGCACTTTCTGTCTCTTCTTGCTTTAACGCCACGGTAAGGCTAAGGTGGGTACTTTGTTTGAAGTGGCCACTCTAATTTGATCTCTATAACAGGACTGACTAAAGATGCTATGTGTTCTCTATAACAAGACTGATTAAAGATGCTATGTGTTCTCTATAACAGGACTGACTGAAGATGCTATGTGTTCTCTATAACAGGACTGATTAAAGATGCTATGTGTTCTCTATAACAGGACTGATTAAAGATGCTATGTGTTCTCTATAACAGGACTGATTAAAGATGCTATGTGTTCTCTATAACAGGACTGACTAAAGATGCCATGTGTTCTCTATAACAGGACTGATTAAAGATGCTATGTGTTCTCTATAACAGGCCTGATTAAAGATGCTATGTGTTCTCTATAACAAGACTGACTGAAGATGCTATGTGTTCTCTATAACAGGACTGACTAAAGATGCTATGTGTTCTCTATAACAAGACTGATTAAAGATGCTATGTGTTCTCTATAACAAGACTGATTAAAGATGCTATGTGTTCTCTATAACAGGACTGACTAAAGATGCTATGTGTTCTCTATAACAAGACTGATTAAAGATGCTATGTGTTCTCTATAAAAGGACTGATTAAAGATGCTATGTGTTCTCTATAACAGGACTGATTAAAGATGCTATGTGTTCTCTATAACAGGACTGATTAAAGATGCCATGTGTTCTCTATAAAAGGACTGATTAAAGATGCTATGTGTTCTCTATAACAGGACTGACTAAAGATGCTATGTGTTCTCTATAACAGGACTGATTAAAGATGCTATGTGTTCTCTATAAAAGGACTGATTAAAGATGCTATGTGTTCTCTATAACAGGACTGATTAAAGATGCTATGTGTTCTCTATAACAGGACTGATTAAAGATGCTATGTGTTCTCTATAACAGGACTGATTAAAGATGCCATGTGTTCTCTATAAAAGGACTGATTAAAGATGCTATGTGTTCTCTATAACAGGACTGACTAAAGATGCTATGTGTTCTCTATAACAGGACTGATTAAAGATGCTATGTGTTCTCTATAACAAGACTGATTTCAAGATGCTATGTGTGTACTTTACAGCTAAAAATTGGTCATTGTGATTCGTTTCATAGAAGCTGTTGTTATTTTGCTTACAATACACATTCCCCAAATCAAACTAAAACTAAATCATGTATGGAATATGAAATGTTTCTTCAACACGTCTGAAACACCTTGGAGAGATGAATCGGATTAAAAGGAACGATGTCTCATTCATTCACTCACCAAACCCTGTTCATGTTTTCAATTGATCAATGTTGAGGTGACCAAAATGAGATTTTACTGATCATTTAATTTAACAATAGTGCTCACAGTGACTTTTATTTCCTGAAACATTTTTTTGGTCTTTCTTAATGGTTGATGTTAATTTTTTTATTTTTTTTATTTCACCTTTATTTAACCAGGTAGGCTAGTTGAGAACAAGTTCTCATTTGCAACTGCGACCTGGCCAAGATAAAGCATAGCAGTATGAGCAGACAACACAGAGTTACACATGGAGTAAACAATTAACAAGTCAATAACACAGTAGAAAACAAAGGGGGAGTCTATATACAATGTGTGCAAAAGGCATGAGGAGGTAGGCGAATAATTACAATTTTGCAGATTAACACTGGAGTGATAAATGATCAGATGGTCATGTACAGGTAGAGATATTGGTGTGCAAAAGAGCAGAAAAGTAAATAAATAAAAACAGTATGGGGATGA
Organism: Oncorhynchus mykiss; assembly: GCF_013265735.2. Lineage (NCBI taxonomy): Eukaryota > Metazoa > Chordata > Actinopteri > Salmoniformes > Salmonidae > Oncorhynchus > Oncorhynchus mykiss. Next base: position 6,993,076 of record NC_050571.1, on the reverse strand, counting down.
GGTAGGTGAAAATGAGTGGGCTATTTACCAATAGACTATGTACAGCTGCAGCGATCGGTTAGCTGCTCAGATAGCTGATGTTTGAAGTTGGTGAGGGAGATAAAAGTCTCCAACTTCAGCGATTTTTGCAATTCGTTCCAGTCACAGGCAGCAGAGTACTGGAACGAAAGGCAGCCAAATGAGGTGTTGGCTTTAGGGATGATCAGTGAGATACACCTGCTGGAGCGCGTGCTACGGATGGGTGTTGCCATCGTGACCAGTGAGCTGAGATAAGGCGGAGCTTTACCTAGCATGGAATTGTAGATGACCTGGAGCCAGTGGGTCTGGCGACGAATATGTAGCGAGGGCCAGCCGACTAGAGCATACAAGTCGCAGTGGTGGGTGGTATAAGGTGCTTTAAGAGGAATTGGAGTGTGGTATTTCCAGTGTCTCGTCCAGCTACGCTGGACTGTATGGATGTTACAATCGTAGAATTACACATGCTGTAGAACACTCAACGTCATGTAATAGGATCTCTATGTGTTCAACATAATACAGGAAGTAATTGCTCATTCACACGCAAGACATTCATCTTTGACCGACCATAGACTGTCAAAGGCACTAATTCAACAGCTAGCTGAGGGTATTGGTACGATGAAAGATAGTTTGTAAAGATGTGGAGACTGACCACATGAATATCATCATCACAATTCATCGTCTCATACTGGGCTAGAGCCGTGTTAAAGAACCAGAACCATCATGATTCATCTTCTCATACTGGGCTAGAGCCGTGTTAAAGAACCAGAACCATCATGATTCATCTTCTCATACTGGGCTAGAGCCGTGTTAAAGAACCAGAACCATCATGATTCATCTTCTCATACTGGGCTAGAGCAATGTTAAAGAACCAGAACCATCATGATTCATCTTCTCATACTGGGCTAGAGCCGTGTTAAAGAACCAGAACCATCATGATTCATCTTCTCATACTGGGCTAGAGCCGTGTTAAAGAACCAGAACCATCATGATTCATCTTCCCATACTGGGCTAGAGCCGTGTTAAAGAACCAGAACCATCATGATTCATCTTCTCATACTGGGCTAGAGTAGTGTTAAAGAACCAGAACCATCATGATTCATCTTCCCATACTGGGCTAGAGCCGTGTTAAAGAACCAGAACCATCATGATTCATCTTCTCATACTGGGCTAGAGCCGTGTTAAAGAACCAGAACCATCATGATTCATCTTCTCATACTGGGCTAGAGCCGTGTTAAAGAACCAGAACCATCATGATTCATCTTCTCATACTGGGCTAGAGCCGTGTTAAAGAACCAGAACCATCATGATTCATCGTCTCATACTGGGCTAGAGCCGTGTTAAAGAACCAGAACCATCATGATTCATCTTCTCATACTGGGCTAGAGCCGTGTTAAAGAACCAGAACCATCATGATTCATCTTCTCATACTGGTCTAGAGCCGTGTTAATGAACCAGAACCATCATGATTCATCTTCTCATACTGGGCTAGAGTGGGACATAAAGATCCCAGAATCAATAGAGTCCTTATTGACGGGGGGGGGCCTCTGTAAATATAGATGATATTTAAATGCTTAACACAACTTTCAATACATCACACAGTAAGTAAAATGTAATTCCACATACAGAGAGTCCACAAGGTTTAAGGTCAAGGGTAGAAAACATACCACACACACAAAACCTCTGTGCTATGAAGAGTAGTCTATAGTTCTCTCAGAGCCGAGACGTTCTGTTTATTGTGTTGAAAGGCCTCCGTATCAAGTTTGAGTGGAATAAAGGGGCAGACCTGTCTATGAGGCAGTAATGTCTTGTAGGGCACATTAAGCCATCAAATAGGCTGCCGCCAAAAGCATTGTTGAAAAAGTACATGCGGGGGTTGGTGATTTGGCCTTGGCTTAACAAGGGAAAAAGGGCTGGATGGAAGCTTTCAGCTTTTAGCGGCTCAAAACAAGTAGTTTCATGCAATGGGAAGGCTGCTTCTCTCTCTCCCCACTCTCTCTTCTCCTACCCTCTCACCCCTCTCTCTTCTCCTCTCTCTCTCTCTCTCTCTCTCTCTCTCTACTCCCCTCCCCCTTTCTCAAAACATGTTTTTCGCCACAACAATTTACTGTTCATACAGCAGATAATGCCCAACCCCACTTCCAGCTCCCTCCTAACCCCCCTCTCAGCCCCCCTCCCAGCCCCCACCCCAGCCCCCCTCCTAGCCCCCATCCCAGCCCCCCTCCTAGCCCCCTTCCAGCTCCCTCCTAACCCCCCTCTCAGCCCCCCTCCCAGCCCCCACCCTAGCCCCCCTCCTAGCCCCCACCCTAGCCCCCTTCCTAGCCCCCCTCCTAACCCCCCACCCTAGCCCCCCTCCCAGCCCCAACCCTAGCCCCCCTCCCAGCCCCCACCCCAGCCCCCCTCTTAGCCCCCACCCCAGCCCCCCTCCCAGCCCCCCTCCTAGCCCCTTCCCATCAAACACTTTGTGCTGTGTTGCGCTGCCCCCCTGAGTGGTTCCTCAACCACACTAACATGCTGTGATTCGAACAGTCTGTCGTGGTGGAGGACGTGTTGTCCTAAAGGATCAATAGCCATGGATTCCATGCACAAAGCTAAGGTGACAGGCGAGACTGTGAGAAAAGAGAGCGTTGACCTTTGAGAATAAGCATCTTCCAACGTTTGTGTGTGTGTGCGTGTGTGCGTGTCTGTGCGTGTGTGTGTGTGTGTTCGCTGACACCCCACTGCGTCTGCAAATTGTGGATCACCTTATTCACCCAGACAGTACCAATCTCAGGAAAGGGAGTTGATCTTTGTAAACAAGTCCACAGCCAGGTACAAACACCAATGTCTACATTTCCCTTGATGTTGTTTTTGTGCCCGTGCGTTTACCTGCTGTGTGTTCCTCCTCCCTCTCGTCTTGTCCTATCACTTGTCCTCCCCAGGTTCCTCCTCCCTCTCGTCTTGTCCTATCACTAGTCCTCCCCAGGTTCCTCCTCCCTCTCGTCTTGTCCTATCACTAGTCCTCCCCAGGTTCATCCTCCCTCTCGTCTTGTCCTATCACTAGTTCATCCTCCCTCTCGTCTTGTCCTATCACTAGTTCATCCTCCCTCTCGTCTTGTCCTATCACTAGTCCTCCCCAGGTTCATCCTCCCTCTCGTCTTGTCCTATCACTAGTCCTCCCCAGGTTCCTCCTCCCTCTCGTCTTGTCCTATCACTAGTCCTCCCCAGGTTCCTCCTCCCTCTCGTCTTGTCCTATCACTAGTCCTCCCCAGGTTCCTCCTCCCTCTCGTCTAGTCCTATCACTAGTCCTCCCCAGGTTCATCCTCCCTCTCGTCTTGTCCTATCACTAGTTCATCCTCCCTCTCGTCTTGTCCTATCACTAGTTCATCCTCCCTCTCGTCTTGTCCTATCACTAGTTCCTCCTCCCTCTCGTCTTGTCCTATCACTATTCCTCCCCAGGTTCCTCCTCCCTCTCGTCTTGTCCTATCACTAGTCCTCCCCAGGTTCCTCCTCCCTCTCGTCTTGTCCTATCACTTGTCCTCCCCAGGTTCATCCTCCCTCTCGTCTTGTCCTATCACTAGTCCTCCCCAGGTTCCTCCTCCCTCTTGTCTTGTCCTATCACTAGTCCTCCCCAGGTTCCTCCTCCCTCTCGTCTTGTCCTATCACTAGTCCTCCCCAGGTTCCTCCTCCCTCTCGTCTTGTCCTATCACTAGTCCTCCCCAGGTTGATCCTCCCTCTTGTCTTGTCCTATCACTAGTTCATCCTCCCTCTCGTCTTGTCCTATCACTAGTCCTCCCCAGGTTCCTCCTCCCTCTCGTCTTGTCCTATCACTAGTCCTCCCCAGGTTCCTCCTCCCTCTCGTATTGTGCTATCACTAGTCCTCCCCAGGTTCCTCCTCCCTCTCGTCTTGTCCTATCACTAGTCCTCCCCAGGTTCATCCTCCCTCTCGTCTTGTCCTATCACTAGTCCTCCCCAGGTTCCTCCTCCCTCTCGTCTTGTCCTATCACTTGTCCTCCCCAGGTTCATCCTCCCTCTCGTCTTGTCCTATCACTAATCCTCCCCAGGTTTCTCCTCCCTCTCGTCTTGTCCTATCACTTGTCCTCCCCAGGTTCCTCCTCCCTCTCGTCTTGTCCTATCACTTGTCCTCCCCAGGTTCATCCTCCCTCTCGTCTTGTCCTATCACTAGTCCTCCCCAGGTTCCTCCTCCCTCTCGTCTTGTCCTATCACTAGTCCTCCCCAGGTTGATCCTCCCTCTCGTCTTGTCCTATCACTAGTTCATCCTCCCTCTCGTCTTGTCCTATCACTAGTTCATCCTCCCTCTCGTCTTGTCCTATCACTAGTCCTCCCCAGGTTCCTCCTCCCTCTCGTCTTGTCCTATCACTAGTCCTCCCCAGGTTCCTCCTCCCTCTCGTATTGTGCTATCACTAGTCCTCCCCAGGTTCCTCCTCCCTCTCGTCTTGTCCTATCACTAGTCCTCCCCAGGTTCATCCTCCCTCTCGTCTTGTCCTATCACTAGTCCTCCCCAGGTTCCTCCTCCCTCTCGTCTTGTCCTATCACTTGTCCTCCCCAGGTTCATCCTCCCTCTCGTCTTGGCCTATCACTAATCCTCCCCAGGTTTCTCCTCCCTCTCGTCTTGTCCTATCACTTGTCCTCCCCAGGTTCCTCCTCCCTCTCGTCTTGTCCTATCACTTGTCCTCCCCAGGTTCATCCTCCCTCTCGTCTTGTCCTATCACTAGTCCTCCCCAGGTTCCTCCTCCCTCTCGTCTTGTCCTATCACTAGTCCTCCCCAGGTTCATCCTCCCTCTCGTCTTGTCCTATCACTAGTCCTCCCCAGGTTCACCCTCCCTCTCGTCTTTTCCTATCACTAGTCCTCCCCAGGTTCATCCTCCCTCTTGTCTTGTCCTATCACTAGTCCTCCCCAGGTTCCTCCTCCCTCTCGTCTTGTCCTATCACTTGTCCTCCAAATGTTGTTGTTTCACAAACCCGCACTGTGTGACTGTGTTGTGGCTGCAGTTGTTTATTTCACGTTTTCAGTATTTCAGTTTCAGTCCTAAACTCCCATTTCAGTGGCGAGCTTCCAGGGGCTGGCTCATTTACATGGTATATGCTGGAACCTGTGCAACTACAATGAAACACTGACAGAAGATCTATATTTGTCGTCTGGAATGATTCATTCGCTGCTTTCTCTTTTTCCTCTCCCTTTGCTGGAGTCTCTTGTGGACCAACCTCTCACAGACAAATATCTCACAGGCCAGGGTGGGGTCTTAAACCGAAGGTTGGATAAAAGTTGAGAAATAACCTATTGCCAATTCCTATTTTGTCTTGATGGAACTAACAGTTTGACACATTTAATGTTAAAGCTACTCTACATTTCTTGGGTCTTAAAGTGACATATTGAAATCATGCATGTATGAAGCAGCAGTATTTCAGGAATAAGTTGGTGCCTTGGCTCTATGAGTGGAGGGGCAGCAGTGTCTCTGTATTGCCTGCATGTTCTGTTACTGAACAGCAGGGGGCAGTGTGACCTGAGCTATATCCTGCACGGATGACTTTTTGTCCATCAAACTGGTGCAGTCTTTTTCTTGTTTCAAGGGAGGGGTGGGGGGGGGGGGGAATACTGCATTGCACAGTGTGTTTGCATGGGGAGCACAACATAGGCCAGGACTACGTAGACCTATCTATCCATGGATTTACGCTCCTAACCACTCTAATCCATTCCTATTCTACATCTCAATTATGTTTGGCCAAGCCCACTCTACATGTGTAATTAGCCTTTACTTCGATGTGTCCGAAACAGCACTCCACTTTCTCTGTAGCGCACTTCTTGTGACCAGGGCCCATAAAGTAAGTGAAGGTGGCTCCCCTCTGACCAAAAGTAGTGCACTATAGAGAATGGGTTGCAATTTGGCCTCAGACTGAAGTTCAAGCCTTTACCACAGGATTAGTGTGCTGTGTGTCTAATACACACCAACCAGGAACCACGATGACTTAACTACAGATGAACCCATGATGACTTAACTACAGATGGACCCATGATGACTTAACTATAGATGGACCCATGATGACTTAACTACAGATGGACCCATGATGACTTAACTACAGATGGACCCATGATGACTTAACTACAGATGAACCCACATTGACTTAACTACAGATGGACCCACGATGACTTAAATACAGATGGACCCACGATGACTTAACTACAGATGGACCCATGATGACTTAACTCCAGATGGACCCACGATGACTTAACTACAGATGGACCCACGGTGACTTAACTCCAGATGGACCCACGATGACTTAACTACAGATGGACCCACGATGACTTAACTACAGATGGACCCACAATGACTTAACTACAGATGGACCCATGATGACTTAACTACAGATGGACCCACGATGACTTAACTACAGATGGACCCATGATGACTTAACTACAGATGGACCCACGATGACTTAAATACAGATGGACCCACGATGACTTAACTACAGATGGACCCATGATGACTTAACTACAGATGGACCCACGATGACTTAACTACAGATGGACCCACGATGACTTAACTATAGATGGATCCACGATGACTTAACTACAGATGGACCCATGATGACTTAACTATAGATGGACCCACGATGACTTAACTACAGATGGACCCATGATGACTTAACTATAGATGGACCCACGATGACTTAACTATAGATGGACCCACGATGACTTAACTATTGATGGACCCATGATGACTTAACTATAGATGGACCCACGATGACTTAACTACAGATGGACCCACGATGACTTAACTACAGATGGACCCACGATGACTTAACTACAGATGGACCCACGATGACTTAACTACAGATGGACCCACGATGACTTAACTATAGATGGACCCACGATGACTTAACTACAGATGGACCCATGATGACTTATCTATAGATGGACCCACGATGACTTAACTACAGATGGACCCATGATGACTTAACTATAGATGGACCCACGATGACTTAACTATAGATGGACCCACGATGACTTAACTATAGATGGACCCACGATGACTTAACTACAGATGGACCCATGATGACTTAACTATAGATGGACCCACGATGACTTAACTATAGATGGACCCACGATGACTTAACTATAGATGGACCCACGATGACTTAACTACAGATGGACCCATGATGACTTAACTATAGATGGACCCACGATGACTTAACTACAGATGGACCCACGATGACTTAACTACAGATGGACCCACGGTGACTTAACTCCAGATGGACCCACGATGACTTAACTACAGATGGACCCACGATGACTTAACTACAGATGGACCCACGATGACTTAACTACAGATGGACCCACAAAGACTTAACTACAGATGGACCCACGATGACTTAACTACAGATGGACCCACGATGACTTAACTATAGATGGACCCACGATGACTTAACTACAGATGGACCCATGAGGACTTAACTATAGATGGACCCATGATGACTTAACTATAGATGGACCCACGATGACTTAACTACAGATGTGTTCTTTATTCTGTCCCCAATAATAAATGATTATTATTAATTGTTTTAAAGGAAGCTTTTACTTTTCCTTTTTCTACCTTCTTCCTTCAATATGAATAGAAAATAACACACCGCTATCTAATCATTTCAATCACCTCTGTTTAGTTAAAGGACAAGAGAGATAGAGAATAGTGTAGGTGTGTGGTTGAGGGTTTACTTAGTGTCATGTCCCAAATGTCAAACTATTCCCTATGGGCCCTGGTCAAAGAAGTGCACTAAATAGGGAATATGGGACCATTTGGGATGCAGCCCTACTGATGTCTATTCTCAGACTAATCACAGCGTGAAGATGACATGTTCTGTGAAAATTAACATTCATGCCCACAGTTAGATCAAATCAATTTCTCTGCTTGGGTTCCACTGCGTTATGAGGCCCTAAGATGGTGAACACATTGTGTGTTCCATCTCCTAGTTTATTCCTCTCGAGGCGGACTCTAGTGAGTTCCAAATGGAACCCTATTCCCTATTGGTTCTGGTCAAAAGTAGTGCACTGTATAGGAGATAGGATGCCATTTCAGATTTAGTCCTAACTAACATGTAACAATGTTATCTCGCGTGATAATGTTTTCCATGGATCGGATGAGGTTTTACATTAGTATAAATGTGTAGTAAATTTACTGAAATGTAAATTGGGGAATATTTTAATGAAAATATAAGGCTGTTGCACATCTCAGTTAAAATGAAAAGATAAATTGTTAACGGTGAAGGATTCATGTTTTCACCTCACTAAGCAGTATTCTCATAAGGTTTCAACGATACAATCCTGTGAAAAATTCTAGATGTGATATATATTCTAGTCATACATATTCTATATGAATCTTTACACATTCATAATGTTTTATAATCATATTAGAATGCCTATGCCTATTTCAATACACCTAGCTAACGATTCAGGTCTGAGTTACGCCCGTCTAGAACTCACAGTAACGATAAGATTGCTGCTTTCACTGTCATGTGATCTGTCTATATGATGTCTATGTGATTGAATCTTGACACATGCTGAGGTTGCAAGCACTCTTGTTCAATCCATGTTCATAAGGATGCAGTTCAAGGTTTGGTTACGTCCTTTAGAAACAGTGCTAGAGTCCTAAATTGTGTAGCCCCGACGAGACCCTGTGAAAGTTAAATATTTACAGTAGACATTTTCACAGAATGCATGTTTTCTCACTGTTTCTATAGTGTGATATATCTTACACAATGTTGGCTTGTTCTAAATGTTTTAATCCTGACGTGCAGACTCATTCAAACACTTTTATTCAACACAGACAAGGATGGATCTCTTTAATCAACACAGCCAAGGATGGATCTCTTTATTCAACACAGCCAAGGATGGATCTCTTTATTCAACACAGCCAAGGATGGATCTCTTTATTCAACACAGCCAAGGATGGATCTCTTTATTCAACACAGCCAAGGATGGATCTCTTTAATCAACACAGACAAGGATGGATCTCTTTAATCAACACAGACAAGGATGGATCTCTTTATTCAACACAGCCAAGGATGGATCTCTTTAATCAACACAGCCAAGGATGGATCTCTTTATTCAACACAGCCAAGGATGGATCTCTTTATTCAACACAGCCAAGGATGGATCTCTTTATTCAACACAGCCAAGGATGGATCTCTTTATTCAACACAGCCAAGGATGGATCTCTTTAATCAACACAGACAAGGATGGATCTCTTTAATCAACACAGACAAGGATGGATCTCTTTAATCAACACAGCCAAGGATGGATCTCTTTATTCAACACAGAGAAGGATGGATCTCTTTATTCAACACAGACAAGGATGGATCTCTTTATTCAACACAGCCAAGGATGGATCTCTTTATTCAACACAGCCAAGGATGGATCTCTTTATTCAACACAGCCAGGATGGATCTCTTTAATCAACACAGACAAGGATGGATCTCTTTAATCAACACAGACAAGGATGGATCTCTTTAATCAACACAGCCAAGGATGGATCTCTTTATTCAACACAGACAAGGATGGATCTCTTTATTCAACACAGAGAAGGATGGATCTCTTTATTCAACACAGACAAGGATGGATCTCTTTAATCAACACAGCCAAGGATGGATCTCTTTATTCAACACAGACAAGGATGGATCTCTTTATTCAACACAGCCAAGGATGGATCTCTTTATTCAACACAGCCAAGGATGGATCTCTTTATTCAACACAGCCAGGATGGATCTCTTTAATCAACACAGACAAGGATGGATCTCTTTAATCAACACAGACAAGGATGGATCTCTTTAATCAACACAGCCAAGGATGGATCTCTTTATTCAACACAGAGAAGGAAGGATCTCTTTATTCAACACAGACAAGGATGGATCTCTTTAATCAACACAGCCAGGGATGGATCTCTTTATTCAACACAGCCAAGGATGGATCTCTATATTCAACACAGCCAAGGATGGATCTCTATAATCAACACAGCCAAGGATGGATCTCTTTATTCAACACAGACAAGGATGGATCTCTATAATCAACACAGCCAAGGATGGATCTCTTTATTCAACACAGCCAAGGATGGATCTCTATAATCAACACAGACAAGGATGGATCTCTATAATCAACACAGCCAAGGATGGATCTCTATATTCAACACAGCCAAGGATGGATCTCTATATTCAACACAGCCAAGGATGGATCTCTATAATCAACACAGACAAGGATCGATCTCTTTATTCAACACAGACAAGGATGGATCTCTTTAATCAACACAGCCAAGGATGGATCTCTTTATTCAACACAGACAAGGATGGATCTCTATAATCAACACAGACAAGGATGGATCTCTATAATCAACACAGACAAGGATGGATCTCTATAATCAACACAGACAAGGATGGATCTCTATAATCAACACAGGCAAGGATGGATCTCTTTAATCAACACAGCCAAGGATGGATCTCTTTAATCAACACAGCCAAGGATGGATCTCTTTATTCAATACAGCCAAGGATGGATCTCTTTAATCAACACAGACAAGGATGGATCTCTATAATCAACACAGCCAAGGATGCATCTCTTTATTCAACACAGACAAGGATGGATCTCTATAATCATTGCAGCCAAGGATGGATCTCTTTATTCAACACAGCCAAGGATGGATCTCTATAATCAACACAGCCAAGGATGGATCTCTTTAATCAACACAGCCAAGGATCGATCTCTTTATTCAACACAGCCAAGGATGGATCTCTTTATTCAACACAGCCAAGGATGGATCTATTTATTCAACACAGCCAAGGATGGATCTCTTTATTCAACACAGCCAAGGATGGATCTCTTTAATCAACACAGACAAGGATGGATCTCTTTAATCAACACAGACAAGGATGGATCTCTTTTATTCAACACAGCCAAGGATGGATCTCTATAATCAACACAGACAAGGATGGATCTCTTTAATGAACACAGACAAGGATGGATCTCTATAATCAACACAGCCAAGGATGGATCTCTTTAATGAACACAGACAAGGATGGATCTCTTTAATCAACACAGACAAGGATGGATCTCTTTAATCAACACAGACAATGATGGATCTCTTCATTCAATGCACCCAGGTATTCAACATTCAATTCAAACAAGAATGAATGTAGCTTTGGCCTTCTATCCTTTAGAAACCTCCATGATCTATCTTGTGAAACACAGACCAAGGTGGTGTCTCAAAAGACAAGGTCTCAAAAGACAACCTTGTAGGATTCTGGTCAAAAGTAGTGCACTATATAGGAAATAGGGTACCATTTTGATGTACCCCCCCACACCATACCTGGAGCCCACCATTTCTACCATCACAATCACAATGGGAGCCCACCATTTCTACCATCGCAGTCACAATGGGAGCCCACCATTTCTACCATCACAATCACAATGGGAGCCCACCATTTCTACCATCACAATCACAATGGGAGCCCACCATTTCTACCATCGTAGTCACAATGGGAGTCCATCATTTCTCCCATCACAATATTATTGTAGCAGGAGTTGAGATACCATAACGTCTCATAGAAGCCATGTCACCAAGGCAACGGTGAAAAAAATCAAAATTCATCTAACATTCATTTCTGTCTCTCTATTAGGATTTACAAAAAATTACTTAGATTTTTCCAAAGCTAGATGCAATTAGTCTCAGATTTGACATGCAAATCAAATAACTTGTTTCCATGGAACCTAAAAGGCATAGTTCAATGATTTTCCATATTTAGATATTTAGTTTCCTTACCTTGAAAGCAGTCTATGGAGTCTAAGGAGTGAATGTAAGTCACATTTTGGTTTTGTTAAAAAAAATATAGCCACTGCCAACAATTAGCAACATTAGCATTTTTTGGACCAATTCCTCATGGCAAGCCAATCTCATTGAAACGAATATCTGAATATTATGTTAAAATCGATGAACTGTCCCTTTTAGTCCACAGACATATTCCCTGTGCTAGTGAACGCAACGTGGGGTCTCAGGTCTGGCTGCGTTAACATTTGATAAGATATGTGGTTTACAACTCCCAGCAGCAGCTCGCCACATTCAGACAGTGACCTTTCAAACAACGGTACATTTTTCAGACCTTTACAACGCGTGCTGCTTCACTTTTCGCTCATCTCAAAAGCATTTTTTTTATTTAAACCATGAAAAGCATTTTTTTTTGTTTTACATAACTGCATGTAATGAAATTATCCTCCCTTCTTGAAATCTCCATGCATGGAGATTACTCATTGTAAATGTTTATCTCTGTGGTGATGAATTCTTTGTGGGACGATATTAAGTTAGTTTTTCCCAAGATGATCTTTGTTTTCTTGTGTAACTTGGCTTATGGGACTTCTCCCCACCTTACAGGTTGTCAAGACAAAGCAGAGTCCCAAATGGCTTCACATTACCTTTAAAGTGCACTACTTTTGACTGGGGCCCATTAGGCTCTGGTCAAAAGTAGTACGCTACTACGCATAGGGTCCTGGTCAAAATTAGTGCACTATATAGGGAATAGGGTGCCATTGGGCCCTGGTCAAAAGTAGTGCACTATATAGGGAATAGGGTGCCATTGGGCCCTGGTCAAAAGTAGTGCACTATATAGGGAATAGGGTGCCATTGGGCCCTGGTCAAAAGTAGTGCACTATATAGGGAATAGGGTGCCATTTCAGATGCAACAAGGTCCACACAGAATCCACGGAAGAGAATTGGGAAACATGATTACAGTGATTGATTTTTATAACTGCTCAGTTGTTTATTACCCTCTGTTGAATCCTAATATGGGAAAATGTATTGTACAACGGCACGCCAAGAGACTGCTTTATCGTGATGGCGAATAGCTAACAGACTTTAAGCTTACAGGTGAAAAGTGCACAGCGAGAGTCGGGGGGGTGGGGGGGGGGGGGGGGGGGGGGGGGGGGGGGGGGGGGGGGGGGGGGGGTGGAGTGGGGGGGGGGGGGGGTGGAGTGGGGGGGGGGGGGGGGTGGAGTGGGGGGGGGGGGGGGTGGAGTGGGGGGGGGGGGGGGGTGGAGTGGGGGGGATGGTTCAAAAGAAATAATATCCTCTATATACATTGTGAACGGTCCAACCTTGCGCATGAAGACAAAAAAGGCCAGGGTACAGGAGATGAGAAAGATATGAAACTATATATTATCGTGTGTTTTCTTTCTCCATGGCAACGCCGTGTTCCATCATTCAAAATGATCATAAAATGTCTTCCTATTATTATGTTAAAACAAAGATACCGTCTGCTTGAGTTGTTCATTTGAATTCGGATCATTTTAAATCTGATCCTTTTATATCTGATCTCTGTGAGAAGAGAAAAAAAAAAAGCAACATTAACTTGACGTGATAGTTATATTTCCATCTAATCATGTGTGTTGTCTTCACCTGTTTAAAGGTTCTTAAAGAACACACAGCCAGAAAGCAGAGGACCTGTCATGTCCAACGGTTTTCCTATTGCGCAACATTGACAGTAATGTATGTGTCACGTTCTGACCATAGTTCTGGTGTGTTTTCCTTGTTCTAGTGTTGGTCAGCACGTGAGCTGGGTGGGCATTCTGTGTTGTGTGTCTAGTTTGTCTATTTCTATGTTTGGCCTGATATGGTTCTGAGTCAGAGGCAGGTGTTAGTCATTGTCTCTGATTGGGAACCATATTTAGGTAGCCTGTTTTGTGTTGGGTTTTGTGGGTGATTATTTCCTGTCTCTGTGTTCTCTGCACAAGATAGGACTGTTTTGGGGGTTTTGCTATGTTTATTGTTTTGTAGCGTGTTCATGTTGAGTTTCTGTTATTAAAGAACCATGGACATTTACCACGCTGCGCTTTGGTCCTCTCCCTCCCAGGAGAGGACAGGTAGTGTGGGGGGGACGTATGGGAAGTTAAGTGACTGGGTTTGGAGAGGACAGGTAGGGGGGATGTATGGGAAGTTAAGTGACTAGGTTTGGAGAGGACAGGTAGTGTGGGGGGGACGTATGGGAAGGTAAGTGACTGGGTTTGGAGAGGACAGATAGTGTAGGGGGGGACTTATGGGAAGGTAAGTGACTAGGTTTGGAGAGGACAGGTAGTGTAGCATGCAAAATCTCAGAGCACTGGAGCCCTGTGCCAAAAAAAAGTCTATGACATTTGGTGTAAACCGATGAACTCCCTACACATCACTGCACAATTCACAGGGATACATGGAGCTCGCGATGATAAAACACATTGACTGATCCTTCCTAGGCCTGTATTCACAGTGTCTCAGAGTAGTGCTGATCTAAGATCAGTTTACCATAATAATACATTCAAAAAAATGACATGGACAGGTAGGATCCTAGATTTTAGACAATCCGATGCTAAAATGCTTTCTAAATATGGGCCTTGGTGCTGAATAGTCCCTGGAATGAATGGTTCTTTGGGTAAAAAAAATAAACACTGCTTGTTTCTGCCAGACAATATGGCCAATTAGGATGGGTAAAGAATACTGTTAAAAAATAAATAATAATAATCCAAAAATATTCCTAAATCACTCTTTGGAAACATAAGCGCTGCGTGATTGTGTAGAAAATAAGGCCAATTACCATGGATACAGAGAAGTGTTTTGGTGTTTATTAAAGTGTTTGTTAAGAAAGCACACAATGTGCAGAAACAAAAAAAAAAACGTCATGATACTGAGGATAAACACTGGGCCATCATTTCCCTTTTTTTTTATTTATATTTTTACCTACAGGCTCCGAGGTATAAACTGTGATACACAGCTCTTTTTATTCCATTACTTTGTATTCAGCCCTCATGCACCAAGCCAAGACTTAACCCTCTCACAAAATCTGACCCCCCCCCCCCCCCCCCCCCCCATTCTGTGCTAATTAGCTGATCTGTTTTCAAGATCTCTGGGAATTTTATTTAACTTACTTAGATATACACAATTTGTATGACAGATATATCAGTATACATGGCAGCTGTAATATCGACGATAGGGCAGTAAATATCACGCATGTGTAGCGGTCGTCATAGAGAATCTTTCAATGGCCACACGGTATGTCTGTGTGTGGTCAAGAGACCCCTGAGAAAACAGACAGTGCATTGTGTTGTGGACAGTATCTAGCTACAGTAGCCTGCCCTGTAGAGTATCATTAGAGCCGTTTTAGGTAGTGTACTATTCCTGCTGTTTGTGTAAAATATAGGCATCAGTCTAAGACGGAATCCACAGTTAATAATAGGCAACACAACAAACAAAGGGGTCAGCGCCTTTCCCTGCTTTGCTTTGCTGTGCAAACGAACCAACTGCCCTGTGAAATATCTCCTTGTTGGAGATACAAACAGCCTCTCCTTCAACTACTGCTCCCCGGGTAACAGCCAGCCAGCCAGCCAGAAAAAAAGCAGAATAGGCCGAGGATCAAAACACACACACAGACACATGCACGAGCAGATTATAGGGACTAGGGTGCTATTTTAGGATGCATCCTAGGAGTCTCTCAGACATAAAACTGGATTTAGGCCCTGGAGGCAACGAGAGTGAGCAGCTCCACCTCAGAGTTTGCCTTTATCGTTGGTGTTAAATGTGGCTAAAAACAAGACATGAACACGTCTGAAATTTTTATTTATTTATTTATTTTACCTTTCTTTAACCAGGTAGGCAAGTTGAGAACAAGTTCTCATTTACAATTGCGACCTGGCCATGATAAAGCAAAGCAGTTCGACAGATACAACAACACAGAGTTACACATGGAGTAAAACAAACATACAGTCAATAATAAAGTATAAACAAGTCTATATACAATGTGAGCAAATGAGGTGAGAAGGGAGGTAAAGGCAAAAAAAGGCCTTGGTGGCAAGGTAAATACAATATAGCAAGTAAAACACTGGAATGGTAGTTTTGCAATGGAAGAATGTGCAAAGTAGAAATAAAAATAATGGGGTGCAAAGGAGCAAAATAAATAAATAAATTAAATACAGTTGGGAAAGAGGTAGTTGATAGGGCTAAATTATAGGTGGGCTATGTACAGGTGCAGTAATCTGTGAGCTGCTCTGACAGTTGGTGCTTAAAGCTAGTGAGGGAGATAAGTGTTTCCAGTTTCAGAGATTTTTGTAGTTCGTTCCAGTCATTGGCAGCAGAGAACTGGAAAGAGAGGCGGCCAAAGAAAGAATTGGTTTTGGGGGTGACTAGAGAGATATACCTGCTGGAGCGTGTGCTACAGGTGGGAGATGCTATGGTGACCAGCGAGCTGAGATAAGGGGGGACTTTACCTAGCAGGGTCTTGTAGATGACATGGAGCCAGTGGGTTTGGCGACGAGTATGAAGCGAGGGCCAGCCAACGAGAGCGTACAGGTCGCAATGGTGGGTAGTATATGGGGCTTTGGTGACAAAACGGATTGCACTGTGATAGACTGCATCCAATTTGTTGAGTAGGGTATTGGAGGCTATTTTGTAAATTACATCGCCAAAGTCGAGGATTGTATTTAAGAGCAATTGGAGGCCACGGAAGGAGAGTTGTATGGCATTGAAGCTTGCCTGGAGGGTTGTTAACACAGTGTCCAAAGAAGGGCCGGAAGTATACAGAATGGTGTCGTCTGCGTAGAGGTGGATCAGAGACTCACCAGCAGCAAGAGCGACCTCATTGATGTATACAGAGAAGAGAGTCGGTCCAAGAATTGAACCCTGTGGCACCCCCATAGAGACTGCCAGAGGTCCGGACAACAGACCCTCCGATTTGACACACTGAACTCTATCAGAGAAGTAGTTGGTGAACCAGGCGAGGCAATCATTTGAGAAACCAAGGCTGTTGAGTCTGCCGATGAGGATGTGGTGATTGACAGAGTCGAAAGCCTTGGCCAGATCAATGAATACGGCTGCACAGTAATGTTTCTTATCGATGGCGGTTAAGATATCGTTTAGGACCTTGAGCGTGGCTGAGGTGCACCCATGACCAGCTCTGAAACCAGATTGCATAGCAGAGAAGGTATGGTGAGATTCAAAATGGTCGGTAATCTGTTTGTTGACTTGGCTTTCGAAGAACTTAGAAAGGCATGGTAGGATAGATATAGGTCTGTAGCAGTTTGGGTCAAGAATGTCCCCCCCTTTGAAGAGGGGGATGACCGCAGCTGCTTTCCAATCTTTGGGAATCTCAGACGACACGAAAGAGAGGTTGAACAGGCTAGTAATAGGGGTGGCAACAATTTCGGCAGATAATTTTAGAAAGAAAGGGTCCAGATTGTCTAGCCCGGCTGATTTGTAGGGGTCCAGATTTTGCAGCTCTTTCAGAACATCAGCTGAATGGATTTGGGAGAAGGAGAAATGGGGAAGGCTTGGGCGAGTTGCTGTTGGGGGTGCAGTGCTGTTGACAGGGGTAGGAGTAGCCTGGTGGAAAGCATGGTCAGCAGTAGAAAAATGCTTATTGAAATTTTCAATTATGGTGGATTTATCAGTGGTGACAGTGTTTCCTATCTTCAGTGCAGTGGGCAGCTGGGAGGAGGTGTTCTTATTCTCCATGGACTTTACAGTGTCCCAGAACTTTTTTGAGTTAGTGTTGCAAGAAGCAAATTTCTGCTTGAAAAAGCTAGCCTTGGCTTTTCTAACTGCCTGTGTATAATGGTTTCAAGTCAAATACAACGGCGGTCAAGTCAAATACGACAGCAGATATGTGGATGAGGCCGTGATCTGGTTCATATGACCTCTAGTTGAAGCCTTTTGGATGAGGCCGTGATCTGGTTCATATGACCTCTAGTTGAAGCCTTTTGGATGAGGCCGTGATCTGGTTCATATGACCTCTAGTTGAAGCCTTTTGGATGAGGCCGTGATCTGGTTCATATGACCTCCAGTTGAAGCCTTTTGGATGAGGCCGTGATCTGGTTCATATGACCTCTAGTTGAAACCTTTTGGATGAGGCCGTGATCTGGTTCATATGACCTCTAGTTGAAGCCTTTTGGATGAGGCCGTGATCTGGTTCATATGACCTCTAGTTGAAACGTTTTGTATGAGGCCGTGATCTGGTTCATATGACTTCTAGTTGAAGCCTTTTGGATGAGGTCGTGATCTGGTTCATATGACCTCTAGTTGAAGCCTTTTGGATGAGGCCGTGATCTGGTTCATATGACCTCTAGTTGAAGCCTTTTGGATGAGGGCGTGATCTGGTTCATATGACCTCTTGTTTAAGCCTTTTGGATGAGGCCGTCATTGGGTTCATATGACCTCTAGTTGAAGCCTTTTGGATGAGGCGTGATCTGGTTCATATGACCTCTAGTTGAAGCCTTTTGGATGAGGCCGTGATCTGGTTCATATGTCCTCTAGTTGAAGCCTTTTAGATGAGGCCGTGATCTGGTTCATATGACCTCTAGTTGAAGCCTTTTGGATGAGGCCGTCATTGGGTTCATATGACCTCTAGTTGAAGCCTTTTGGATGAGTGCGTGATCTGGTTCATATGACCTCTTGTTTAAGCCTTTTGGATGAGGCCGTCATTGGGTTCATATGACCTCTAGTTGAAGCCTTTTGGATGAGGCGTGATCTGGTTCATATGTCCTCTAGTTGAAGCCTTTTGGATGAGGCCGTGATTGGGTTCATATGACCTCTTGTTTAAGCCTTTTGGATGAGGCTGTTATTGGGTTCATATGACCTCTTGTTTAAGCCTTTTGGATGAGGCCGTGATTAGGTTCATATGACCTCTTGTTTAAGCCTTTTGGATGAGGCCGTGATTGGGTTCATATGACCTCTTGTTTAAGGCTTGTGTCTCAGAGTCTTTGTTCTATTACATTACACATTTTATCAAACACAACTCATTTGTAATGACTGACACTCACTAGATTGAATGAATGGCTCATTTAAATGTAGGAAGGCAGAAGGCAGGAGGCAAGAGGCGGTTGAGGTTCCTGCCTTGAAAATCTAGTTCAAGAGAAAGAGCTGTCTGACGAGGCAGAATCTAATTATTTAATGTCATCTCATTTAGCACTCCAACACGATCTCCCCTTTCCGAAATATCATACATATGATTGATTCGCTGAGATTGAAGTTATATTAAGAGCATGTTTTACATCTCTGAGGATGCTCACATCACAGAGGAGAGCTGAATCCAACCCTTTAGGTGTCTACTTGTAAGGATGAAGGGGGGGGGGGGGGGGGGACTGCTTGGTGCCCTTGGCATCTCTAGGTAGATGACGATCCTCTCCCCGTTTTTTTTTTCCTGCTGCACTTTCTAGTGGCACACTATTCACTTAGGCACGTCATTTATTATGAGGGAGAACATTTTTTGTTCATATTTTTTCAAACGGTATCATGTGTACGAACGAGTAAACAGGTATTCAACTGTATCTATAGCTACTACACATTTATGTTATTGTTTTCCCTGTTTCATTTTTAGACTTTCCTTTTCTTCCCTCTGCGATGTGATTTACAGCTTTTCAAATCAGATGTATTGGTCGCGTACACAGATCTGCAGATGTTATCGCAGGTGCAGTGAAATGCTAACTGTGCCCTTGTGAATTATTGGGCACCTTGTGTAAAAATCAACAACAAATCCTGTGGAAAAAATGTAATTGATGTTTATCTTTTCTTTTCTTTTCTTTCACCTTTATTTAACCAGTTGAAAACAAGTTCTCATTTACAACTGTGACCTGGCCAAGATAAAGCAAAGCAATGAGACACAAACAACAACACAGAGTTACACATGGGATTAACAAGCATATAGTCAATAATACAGTAGAAAAAGTCTATATACAGTGTGTGCAAATGAGGTAGGATAAGGGAGGTAAGGCAATAAATAGGCCATGGTGGCGAAATAATTACAATATACCAATTAAACACTGGAGTGATTGATGTGCAGAAGATGAATGTGCAAGTAGAGATATAAAGGGTGCAAAGGAGCAAAACAATAAATAACAGTATGGGGATGAGGTAGTTGGATGGGCTATTTACAGATGGGCTGTGTACAGGTGAAATGATCTGTGAGCTGCTCTGACAGCTGGTGCTTAAAGTTAGTGAGGGAGATATGAGTCTCCAGCTTCAGTGATTTTTGTCATTCGTTCCAGTCATTGGCAGCAGAGAACTGGAAGGAAAGGTGGCCAATGGAGGAGTTGGCTTTGGGGATGACCAGCAAGATATACCTGCTGGAGCGCGTGCTACGGGTGGGTGTTGCTATGGTGACCAGTGAGCTGAGATAAGGCGAGGCTTTACCTAGCAAAGACTTGACCTGGAGCCAGTGGGTTTGGCGACGAAAATGAAGTAAGGGCCAGCCAATGAGAGCATACAGGTCACAGTGGTGGGTAGTATATGGGGCTTTGGTGACAAGATGGATGGCACTGTGATAGACTACATACAATTTCCTGAGTAGAGTGTTGGAGGCTATTTTGTAAATGACATCGCCGAAGTCAAGGATTGGTAGGATAGTACATTTTACGAGGGTAAGTTTGGCAGGAGGCTTTGAGGAGGCCTTGTTGTGAAATAGGAAGCCGATTCTAGATTTGATTTTAGGTTTGGAGATGCTTAATGTGAGTCTGGAAGAAGAGTTTACATTCTAACCAGACACCTAGGTATTTGTAGTTAGTACCGTATTCTAAGTCAGAACCGTCCAGAGTACTGATGGGCGGGCGGGCGGATGCAGGCAGCAAGCAGTAGAAGAGCGTACATTTAGTTTTGCTCGCATTTAAGAGCAGTTGGAGGCCACGGAAGGAGAGTTGTATGGCATTGAAGCTCATCTGGAGGTTTGTTAACACAGTGTCCAAAGAAGAGCCAGAAGTATACAGAATGGTGTCGTCTGCATAGAGGTGGATCAGAGAATCACCAGCAGCAAGGGCGACATCATTGATGAATACAGAGAAAAGAGTCGGCCTGAGAATTGAACCCTGTGGCACCCCATAGAGACTGCCAGGGGTACGGATAACAGGCCCTCCGATTTGACACACTGAACACTATCTGAGAAGTAGTTGGTGAACCAGGCGAGGCAGTCATTTGAGAAACCAAGGCTATTGAATCTGCCGATATGAATGCGGTGATTGACAGAGTTGAAAGCTTTGGCCAGGTCGATGAAGACGGCTGCACAGTATTGTCTTTTATCGATGGGGTTATGATATCGTTTAAGACCTTGAGAGTGGCTGAGGTGCACCCATGACCAGCTCGGAAACCAGATTGCATAGCGGAGAAGTTACGATGGGATTCGAAATGGTCGGTGATCTGCTTGGCTTTCGAAGACTTTAGAAAGGCAGGGCAGGATGGATACAGTTTGAGTCTAGAGTGTCTCCCACTTTGAAGAGGGGGATGACCGCAGCAGCTTTCCAATCTTTAGGAATCTCAGACGATATGAAAGAGAGGTTGAACAGGCTAGTAATATAATCAGCTTGATCTCACACTCAAAATATAATATGAATCTAAACTTTAATTTTTTCAAAAACATGACCATTCCCACTATGTTGTTTACTGTATGTACAGTGTGTATTCATGTTCTCAGCAGGACTCACATTTTAAACCAACCTCAAACAGGCTGTTGGTTCGCTCACCATAACTCCACTACACTGCCTCCCAAATGGCATCCTATTCCCTATATAGTGCACTACTTTTGTCCAGCACCCATAGGGCTCATAAGGCTCTGGTCAAAAGTAGAGCACTACATAAGGGTGCCATTTGGGATACGTTCACTGGCTCTATGGATTGTTTGCCTAGCTATTGATTATTATCACAACCTGTTGCTATTGATTATTATCACAACCTGTTACTATTGATTATTATCACAACCTGTTACTATTGATTATTATCACAACCTGTTACTATTGATTATTATCACAACCTGTTAATATTGATTATTATCACAACCTGTTACTATTGATTATTATCACAACCTGTTACTATTGATTATTATCACAACCTGTTACTATTGATTGTTATCACAACCTGTTAATATTGATTATTATCACAACCTGTTACTATTGATTATTATCACAACCTGTTACTATTGATTATTATCACAACCTGTTACTATTGATTGTTATCACAACCTATTTCTATTGATTATTATCACACCCTGTTACTATTGATTATTATCACAACCTGTTACTATCGATTATTATCACAACCTGTTACTATTGATTATTATCACACCCTGTTACTATTGATTATTATCACAACCTGTTACTATTGATTATTATCACAACCTGTTACTATTGATTATTATCACACCCTGTTACTATTGATTATTATCACAACCTGTTACTATTGATTATTATCACAACCTGTTACTATTGATTATTATCACACCCTGTTACTATTGATTATTATCACAACCTGTTACTATTGATTATTATCACAACCTGTTGCTATTGATTATTATCACACCCTGTTACTATTGATTATTATCACAACCTGTTACTATTGATTATTATCACACCCTGTTACTATTGATTATTATCACAACCTGTTAATATTGATTATTATCACACCCTGTTACTATTGATTATTATCACAACCTGTTACTATTGATTATTATCACAACCTGTTAATATTGATTATTATCACATCCTTTTACTATTGATTATTATCACAACCTGTTACTATTGATTGTTATCACAACCTGTTAATATTGATTATTATCACAACCTGCATTCGTTTCTAATTTGCATTGCTACCATGTTACCGTGAATGCTGCTCTTCTTTCAATAAGGGGAGTGAATGTGAGAAACACCAATTCAGTTGCCTCTTGGAATAGACTCCCACTATAATACATTCCCTATTATTTCATGTCTTCTTTGTTTTGCCATCCATCCCTCCTCAGTGCTTTATACAGGACCACATGTCAGACATCTAGCCAGTTTACTGAGGCTCAAAGAGATAACATTTTCCCTGTAAATCGGTGAGCAGTAGTGCACTGCCCTATGGGCCCTGTTCAACAGTAGTACACTGTAAAGTTAATTTGGAGGAGGAGGAGGAGGAGTGTGAAGATGTGTGAATTGTTAGCAGTTCTGTAGCCCAGCCAGCCAGCAGTAGCTACTTCAGTGGGGAGAACAGAGAGATGATAATGGGTGGAACGTATCGAGGAGCAGGAGCCCATGTATGTGTGGCTAAAGAATAATTGCTCCTCTTTCGAGAGCCTCTAATTGGCTGGCTCTGTACTCTGGCTCTGTGCTCCAGTCAGAAGAACACTTCAAGCCCAGAGAGTCAGCTAGGCAGCGTACTGTGTTGTTGAGTTAGGTAGAACTCTGCCTCTGTTCCCCTCGTCAGCCCAGAGAGTCAGCTAGGCAGCGTACTGTGTTGTCTGTTCCCCTCGTCAGCCCAGAGAGTCAGCTAGGCAGCGGACTGTGTTGTCTGTTCCCCTCGTCAGCCCAGAGAGTCAGCTAGGCAGCGTACTGTGTTGTCTGTTCCCCTAGTCAGCCCAGAGAGTCAGCTAGGCAGCGTACTGTGTTGTCTGTTCCCCTCGTCAGCCCAGAGAGACAGCTAGGCAGCGTACTGTGTTGTCTGTTCCCCTCGTCAGCCCAGAGAGTCAGCTAGGCAGCGTACTGTGTTGTCTGTTCCCCTCGTCAGCCCAGAGAGTCAGCTAGGCAGCGGACTGTGTTGTCTGTTCCCCTCGTCAGCCCAGAGAGTCAGCTAGGCAGTGTACTGTGTTGTCTGTTCCCCTCGTCAGCCCAGAGAGTCAGCTAGGCAGCGTACTGTGTTGTCTGTTCCCCTCGTCAGCCCAGAGAGTCAGCTAGGCAGCGTACTGTGTTGTCTCTTCCCCTCGTCAGCCCAGAGAGTCAGCTAGGCAGCGGACTGTGTTGTCTGTTCCCCTTGTCAGCCCAGAGAGTCAGCTAGGCAGCGGACTGTGTTGTCTGTTCCCCTCGTCAGCCCAGAGAGTCAGCTAGGCAGCGTACTGTGTTGTCTGTTCCCCTCGTCAGCCCAGAGAGTCAGCTAGGCAGCGTACTGTGTTGTTGTCTGTTCCCCTCGTCAGCCCAGAGAGTCAGCTAGGCAGCGTACTGTGTTGTCTGTTCCCCTCGTCAGCCCAGAGAGTCAGCTAGGCAGCGGACTGTGTTGTCTGTTCCCCTCGTCAGCCCAGAGAGTCAGCTAGGCAGCGGACTGTGTTGTCTGTTCCCCTCGTCAGCCCAGAGAGTCAGCTAGGCAGCGGACTGTGTTGTCTGTTCCCCTCGTCAGCCCAGAGAGTCAGCTAGGCAGCGGACTGTGTTGTCTGTTCCCCTCGTCAGCCCAGAGAGTCAGCTAGGCAGCGTACTGTGTTGTCTGTTCCCCTCGTCAGCCCAGAGAGTCAGCTAGGCAGCGTACTGTGTTGTCTGTTCCCCTCGTCAGCCCAGAGAGTCAGCTAGGCAGCGGACTGTGTTGTCTGTTCCCCTCGTCAGCCCAGAGAGTCAGCTAGGCAGCGGACTGTGTTGTCTGTTCCCCTCGTCAGCCCAGAGAGTCAGCTAGGCAGCGTACTGTGTTGTCTGTTCCCCTCGTCAGCCCAGAGAGTCAGCTAGGCAGCGTACTGTGTTGTCTTTTCCCCTCGTCAGCCCAGAGAGTCAGCTAGGCAGCGTACTGTGTTGTCTGTTCCCCTAGTCAGCCCAGAGAGTCAGCTAGGCAGCGGACTGTGTTGTCTGTTCCCCTCGTCAGCCCAGAGAGTCAGCTAGGCAGCGTACTGTGTTGTCTGTTCCCCTCGTCAGCCCAGAGAGTCAGCTAGGCAGCGGACTGTGTTGTCTGTTCCCCTCGTCAGCCCAGAGAGTCAGCTAGGCAGCGGACTGTGTTGTCTGTTCCCCTCGTCAGCCCAGAGAGTCAGCTAGGCAGCGTACTGTGTTGTCTGTTCCCCTCGTCAGCCCAGAGAGTCAGCTAGGCAGCGTACTGTGTTGTCTTTTCCCCTCGTCAGCCCAGAGAGTCAGCTAGGCAGCGTACTGTGTTGTCTGTTCCCCTAGTCAGCCCAGAGAGTCAGCTAGGCAGCGGACTGTGTTGTCTGTTCCCCTCGTCAGCCCAGAGAGACAGCTAGGCAGCGGACTGTGTTGTCTGTTCCCCTCGTCAGCCCAGAGAGTCAGCTAGGCAGCGGACTGTGTTGTCTGTTCCCCTCGTCAGCCCAGAGAGTCAGCTAGGCAGCGGACTGTGTTGTCTGTTCCCCTCGTCAGCCCAGAGAGTCAGCTAGGCAGCGGACTGTGTTGTCTGTTCCCCTCGTCAGCCCAGAGAGTCAGCTAGGCAGCGGACTGTGTTGTCTGTTCCCCTCGTCAGCCCAGAGAGTCAGCTAGGCAGCGTACTGTGTTGTCTGTTCACCTCGTCAGCCCAGAGAGTCAGCTAGGCAGCGTACTGTGTTGTCTGTTCCCCTCGTCAGCCCAGAGAGTCAGCTAGGCAGCGGACTGTGTTGTTGGGTTCCCCTCGTCAGCCCAGAGAGTCAGTTAGGCAGTGTACTGTGTTGTCTGTTCCCCTCGTCAGCCCAGAGAGTCAGCTAGGCAGCAGACTGTGTTGTCTGCTCCCCTCGTCAGCCCAGAGAGTCAGCTAGGCAGCGTACCTTGTTGTCTGTTCCCCTCGTCAGCCCAGAGAGTCAGCTATGCAGCGTACTGTGTTGTCTGTTCCCCTCGTCAGCCCAGAGAGTCAGCTAGGCAGCGGACTGTGTTGTCTGTTCCCCTCGTCAGCCCAGAGAGTCAGCTAGGCAGCGGACTGTGTTGTTGGGTTCCCCTCGTCAGCCCAGAGAGTCAGCTAGGCAGCGTACTGTGTTGTCTGTTCCCCTCGTCAGCCCAGAGAGTCAGCTAGGCAGCGAACTGTGTTGTCTGTTCCCCTCGTCAGCCCAGAGAGTCAGCTAGGCAGCGGACTGTGTTGTCTGTTCCCCTCGTCAGCCCAGAGAGTCAGCTAGGCAGCGTACTGTGTTGTCTGTTCCCCTCGTCAGCCCAGAGAGTCAGCTAGGCAGCGGACTGTGTTGTCTGTTCCCCTCGTCAGCCCAGAGAGTCAGCTAGGCAGCGGACTGTGTTGTCTGTTCCCCTCGTCAGCCCAGAGAGTCAGCTAGGCAGCGGACTGTGTTGTCTGTTCCCCTCGTCAGCCCAGAGAGTCAGCTAGGCAGCGGACTGTGTTGTCTGTTCCCCTCGTCAGCCCAGAGAGTCAGCTAGGCAGCGGACTGTGTTGTCTGTTCCCCTCGTCAGCCCAGAGAGTCAGCTAGGCAGCGGACTGTGTTGTCTGTTCCCCTCGTCAGCCCAGAGAGTCAGTTAGGCAGCGTACTGTGTTGTCTGTTCCCCTCGTCAGCCCAGAGAGTCAGCTAGGCAGCGGACTGTGTTGTCTGTTCCCCTCGTCAGCCCAGAGAGTCAGCTAGGCAGCGGACTGTGTTGTTGGGTTCCCCTCGTCAGCCCAGAGAGTCAGCTAGGCAGCGTACTGTGTTGTCTGTTCCCCTCGTCAGCCCAGAGAGTCAGCTAGGCAGCGGACTGTGTTGTCTGTTCCCCTCGTCAGCCCAGAGAGTCAGCTAGGCAGCGGACTGTGTTGTCTGTTCCACGTTTTGTCTTCTATTTTATTCCTACTCTCTTTAAAGTTCACTACTTTTGACCAGGGCCATTTAAACTGGTGGTTTTATTTAACCTCCAAGTATATATAGATATATTTTTTCCATTGTTGGACATAATAGATGGTAAAAAAAAACACCAGGATATCAGCTCCAACTGATTTTAAATTGGGGAAATTTGTTCGCAAGTATTGCCACTCATAATAGAGAGACACGTGTTTCATTTACACATGTAAGCAAGGTTTGAAATTATAATGTTTTAGTAAAATATTATACCTGTTTGGTATTCTTGTGTTCCGGCCCCCTCACCATCCGCTCAATCAAATATCGGCCCGTGTCTGGATCTAGATAATGATCCCTGTCATAGGGCATAGTGCATTGTACAGGGAATAGGGGGCCATAGTGCACTTAACAGGGAATAGGGGGCCATAGTGCACTTAACAGGGAATAGGGGGCCATAGTGCACTTAACAGGGAATAGGGGGCCATAGTGCACTATATAGGGAACAGGGGGCCATTTGGGACTGAACCCTACTCCTTTCATCTTTGTTTTGCTCTGACAAATCTCTTTCAGTTTCATTCAGTTCCGTCGTCGGCAGACTCTTCGTTTGGCCGCGTGGCAGTCCCAAAGAGAGGCTTCCTCCTCTGGATTGTCTTCTCTCTCTGTCTGTCTACTGTGGATGCTACACCACCCACACACACACACACACACACACACACACACTATGAACAGACGGTCGCCCGCCTCTTCCCTCTGACCTGTCTGTGCCCCCTACTCTACTGAGATGTGTCTCCACTAAAGTGTTCTAAGAGGTTCCGTTAGGTTTTGTCCACTGACGGTGACCCTGAAATAGAATCATTGAACAACAAAATAACAACGAGACATTCCCAGTGCTTGTCGTTGACAATAGCAAGTGCCACTACAGAACCTTGTTTTACAGCTCTGTCGCAATAATCAATATGTGCCTCTCTTTGCCAGTCTCCTGGTTCTTATGGAAGCATATTTCCCCACTTACTCCTCTGAGTGACATATTATAACTCTTATCTGTCTGTCTCTCTCTGTCTTTTTCTCTCTCTGTCTTTTTCTCTCTCTGTCTGTCTCTCTCTCTCTCTCTCTGCCTCTCTCTCTCTCTCTCTCTCACTCTCTCTCTCTCTCTCTCTCTGCCTCTCTCTCTCAATTCAATTCAATTCAATTCAAGGGCTTTATTGGCATGGGAAACATGTGTTAACATTAACAAAGCAAGTGAGGTAGACAACATACAAAGTGAAAATATAAAGTGAAAAACAACAAAAATTAACAGTAAACATTACACATACAGAGGTTTCAAAACAGTAAAGACATTACAAATGTCATATTATATATATATATACAGTGTTTTAACAATGTACAAATGGTTAAAGGACACAAGATAAAATAAATAAGCATAAATATGGGTTGTATTTACAATGGTGTGTGTTCTTCACTGGTTGCCCTTTTCTCGTGGCAACAGGTCACAAATCTTGCTGCTGTGATGGCACACTGTGGAATTTCACCCAGTAGATATGGGAGTTTTTCAAATTTGGATTTGTTTTCGAATTCTTTGTGGATCTGTGTAATCTGAGGGAAATATGTCTCTCTAATATGGTCATACATTGGGCAGGAGGTTAGGAAGTGCAGCTCAGTTTCCACCTCATTTTGTGGGCAGTGAGCACATAGCCTGTCTTCTCTTGAGAGCCATGTCTGCCTACGGCGGCCTTTCTCAATAGCAAGGCTATGCTCACTGAGTCTGTACATAGTCAAAGCTTTCCTTAATTTTGGGTCAGTCACAGTGGTCAGGTATTCTGCCGCTGTGTACTCTCTGTTTAGGGCCAAATAGCATTCTAGTTTGCTCTGTTTTTTTGTTAATTCTTTCCAATGTGTCAAGTAATTATCTTTTTGTTTTCTCATGATTTGGTTGGGTCTAATTGTGCTGTTGTCCTGGGGCTCTGTAGGGTGTGTTTGTGTTTGTGAACAGAGCCCCAGGACCAGCTTGCTTAGGGGACTCTTCTCCAGGTTCATCTCTCTGTAGGTGATGGCTTTGTTATGGAAGGTTTGTGAATCACTTCCTTTTAGGTGGTTGTAGAATTTAACGGCTCTTTTCTGGATTTTGATAATTAGTGGGTATCGGCCTAATTCTGCTCTGCATGCATTATTTGGTGTTCTACGTTGTACACGGAGGATATTTTTGCAGAATTCTGCGTGCAGAGTCTCAATTTGGTGTTTGTCCCATTTTGTGAAGTCTTGGTTGGTGAGCGGACCCCAGACCTCACAACCATAAAGGGCAATGGGCTCTATGACTGATTCAAGTATTTTTAGCCAAATCCTAATTGGTATGTTGAAATTTATGTTTCTTTTGATGGCATAGAATGCCCTTCTTGCCTTGTCTCTCAGATCGTTCACAGCTTTGTGGAAGTTACCTGTGGCGCTGATGTTTAGGCCAAGGTATGTATAGTTTTTTGTGTGCTCTAGGGCAACAGTGTCTAGATTGAATTTGTATTTGTGGTCCTGGTGACTGGACCTTTTTTGGAACACCATTATTTTGGTCTTACTGAGATTTACTGTCAGGGCCCAGGTCTGACAGAATCTGTGCATAAGATCTAGGTGCTGCTGTAGGCCCTCCTCTCTCTCTCTCTCTCTCTGCCTGTCTCTCTCTGTCTGTCTCTCTCTTTCTTTCTCTCTCTCTGTCTGTCTGTCTGTCTGTCTGTCTGTCTGTCTGTCTGTCTGTCTGTCTGTCTGTTTGTCTGTCTGTCACTCTCTCTCTCTCTCTCTCTCTCTCTGCCTCTCTTTCTCTCTCTCTCTCTCTCTCTGCCCCTCTCTCTCTCTCTCTCTCTCTCTCTGCCTGTCTCTCTCTGTCTGTCTCTCTCTCTCTTTCTCTCTCTCTCCATGTCTCTGTATGTCTGTATGTCTGTCTGTCTGTCACTCTCTCTCTCTCTCTCTCTCTCTCTCTCTCTCTGCCTCTCTTTCTTTCTCTCTCTCTCTCTCTCTTTCTCTCTCTCTCTCTCTCTCTCTGCCTCTCTCTCTCTCTCTCTCTCTCTCTCTCTCTGCCTGTCTCTCTCTGTCTGTCTCTCTCTCTCTTTCTCTCTCTCTCCATGTCTCTGTCTGTCTGTCTGTATGTCTGTCTCTCTCTGTCTCCCTCTCTCTGTCTGTCTCTCTCTCTCTTTCTCTCTCTCTCCATGTCTCTGTCTGTCTGTATGTCTGTCTCTCTCTGTCTCCCTCTCTCTCTCTCTCTCTCTCTCTCTCTCTCTCTCTCTCTCTCTCTCTCTCTCTCTCTCTCTCTCTCTCTCTCTCTTTCAGGGAAGAGGTTTCTCAAATACATTGATTTGATGATATTGTTGTAGTTCGATAACAAAAAACCCACTTGGAATCTGCCAACCAACCAACACCCCCCCCCCTCTCTCTCTAGCTCTCTCCAGTCCCTGACTTAGGTACTTGTTAATTATTGAGATGAATAAAAAAATATGTCACTCAGGTTTTGCTGAGTGGTAAAATCTTCTGTATAGAGTTGATCAGGCTGTGGATTGTGACATGTGGATTGTTGTCCCACTCCTCTTCAACGGTTGTGCGAAATTGATGGATATTGGCGGGAACTGGAACACAGTCTTGTAAACATCGATCCAGAGCATCCCAAACATGCTCAATGGGTTACATGTCTGGTGAGTATGCAGGCCATGGAAGAACTGGGACATTTTTAGCTTTCAGGAAATGTGTACAGATTCTTGCGAAATGGGGGAGTGAATTATCATGCTGAAACATGAGGTGATGGCGGTGTATGGATGACACAACAATGGGCCTCAGGATCTTGTCACAGTATCTCTGTGCATTCAAATTGCCATCAATAAAATGCAATTCTGTTCATTGTCCGTAGCGTTTGCCTGCCCGTACCATAACCCCACCTCCACCATGTGGCATGCTGTTCACAATGTTAACATAGCAAATCACTCGCCCACATGTCTACCCGGTGCAGTTGAAACAGGGAGAGAGAAGAGCACACTTCTCCAGCGAGCCAGTAGACATTGAAGGTGAGCATTTGCCAAACTGTATTCAGGTCAAGACCCTGGGGGAGGATGACACGCATGCAGATGAGCTTCCCTGAGATGGTTTCTGAAGGTTTGCGCGGAAATGTTTCTGTTGTGCAAACCCCAAGTTTCATCCCCTGTCCTGTGGCTGGTCTCAGATGATCCCTCAGGTGAAGAAGCCAGATGTGGCATTGTGTTGTGTATCAAAACCGCACATTTAAAAGTGTCCTATTATTGTCCCCGGAACAAGGTGCATGTGGGTATTCATCATGCGGTTTAATCAGCTTCCCTGATATGTCATACTTGCCAGGTGGACGGATTATATAGGCAAAGGAGAAATGCTCACTAACAAGGATCTAAAATGATTTGTGCACAACATTTGAGAGTAATAACCTTTTTGTGTGTATGGAACATTTCTGGGATTTTTTATTTCAGCTCAAGAAACATGGGACCAACACTTTACATGTTGTGTTTATACTTTTGTTCAGTGGGGTTCAACAGGGTTGATCCGAATGAGCACATCGTAGCATCATAGTGGAATTGAACAGAACGAGTCCACGGCAGCAGCATCACAGTGGGATTGAACGAGTCCACTGCAGTAGCAATGTAGTGGGATTGAACAGAACGAGGCCACGGCAGCAGCATTGTAGTGGGATTGAACAGAACGAGTCCACGGCAGCAGCATTGTGGTGGGATTGAACAGAACAAGTCCACGGCAGCAGCATTGTAGTGGGATTGAACAGAACGAGGCCACGGCAGCAGCATTGTAGTGGGATTGAACAGAACGAGTCCACGGCAGCAGCATTGTAGCGGGATTGAACGGAGGGAGGCCACGGCAGCAGCATTGTAGCGGGATTGAACGGAGGGAGGCCACGGCAGCAGCATTGTAGTGGGATTGAACAGAACGAGTCCACGGCAGCAGCATTGTAGCGGGATTGAACGGAGGTAGGCAACGGCAGCAGCATTGTAGTGGGATTGAACAGAACGAGGCCACGGCAGCAGCATTGTAGTGGGATTGAACAGAACGAGGCCACGGCAGCAGCATTGTAGCGGGATTGAACAGAACGAGTCCACGGCAGCAGCATTGTAGCGGGATTGAACGGAGGTAGGCCATGGCAGCAGCATCATAGTGGGATTGAACAGAACGAGTCCACGGCAGCAGCATTGTAGCGGGATTGAACGGAGGTAGGCCACGGCAGCAGCATTGTAGTGGGATTGAACGGAGGTAGGCCACGGCAGCAGCATTGTAGTGGGATTGAACGGAGGGAGGCCACGGCAGCAGCATTGTAGCGGGATTGAACGGAGGTAAGCCACGGCAGCAGCATTGTAGTGGGATTGAACAGAACAAGTCCACGGCAGCAGCATTGTAGTGGGATTGAACAGAACGAGGCCACGGCAGCAGCATTGTAGTGGGATTGAACAGAACGAGGCCACGGCAGCAGCATTGTAGTGGGATTGAACAGAACGAGTCCACGGCAGCAGCAGTGTAGTGGGATTGAACAGAACGAGGCCACGGCAGCAGCATTGTAGTGGGATTGAACGGAGGGAGGCCACGGCAGCAGCATTGTAGCGGGATTGAACAGAACGAGTCCACGGCAGCAGCATTGTAGCGGGATTGAACGGAGGGAGGACACGGCAGTAGCATTGTAGTGGGATTGAACGGAGGGAGGCCACGGCAGCAGCATTGTAGCGGGATTGAACAGAACGAGTCCACGGCAGCAGCATTGTAGCGGGATTGAACGGAGGGAGGCCACGGCAGCAGCATTGTAGCGGGATTGAACAGAGGGAGGCCACGGCAGCAGCATTGTAGCGGGATTGAACGGAGGGAGGCCACGGCAGCAGCATTGAAGCGGGATTGAACGGAGGGAGGCCACGGCAGCAGCATTGTAGCGGGATTGAACGGAGGGAGGCCATGGTAGCTTCATCATAGTGGGATTGAACAGAACGAGTCCACTGCAGCAGCATTGTAGTGGGATTGAACAGAACGAGGCCACGGCAGCAGCATTGTAGTGGGACTGAACAGAACGAGTCCACGGCAGCAGCATTGTAGTGGGATTGAACAGAACGAGTCCACGGCAGCAGCATTGTAGTGGGATTGAACGGAGGGAGGACACGGCAGCAGCATTGTAGCGGGATTGAACGGAGGGAGGACACGGCAGCAGCATTGTAGTGGGATTGAACAGAATGAGTCCACGGCAGCAGCATTGTAGTGGGATTGAACAGAACGAGGCCACGGCAGCAGCATTGTAGCGGGATTGAACAGAACGAGTCCACGGCAGCAGCATTGTAGCGGGATTGAAAGGAGGGAGGCCACGGCAGCAGCATTGTAGTGGGATTGAACGGAGGGAGGCCACGGCAGCAGCATTGTAGCGGGATTGAACAGAATGAGTCCACGGCAGCAGCATTGTAGCGGGATTGAACGGAGGGAGGCCACGGCAGCAGCATTGTAGCGGGATTGAACAGAGGGAGGCCACGGCAGCAGCATTGTAGCGGGATTGAACGGAGGGAGGCCACGGCAGCTTCATCATAGTGGGATTGAACAGAACGAGTCCACGGCAGCAGCATTGTAGTGGGATTGAACAGAACGAGGCCACGGCAGCAGCATTGTAGCGGGATTGAACAGAACGAGTCCACGGCAGCAGCATTGTAGCGGGATTGAAAGGAGGGAGACCACGGCAGCAGCATTGTAGTGGGATTGAACGGAGGGAGGCCACGGCAGCAGCATTGTAGCGGGATTGAACAGAACGAGTCCACGGCAGCAGCATTGTAGTGGGATTGAACAGAACGAGGCCACGGCAGCAGCATTGTAGTGGGATTGAACGGAGGGAGGCCACGGCAGCAGCATTGTAGCGGGATTGAACAGAACGAGTCCACGGCAGCAGCATTGTAGCGGGATTGAACGGAGGGAGGACACGGCAGCAGCATTGTAGTGGGATTGAACGGAGGGAGGCCACGGCAGCAGCATTGTAGCGGGATTGAACAGAACGAGTCCACGGCAGCAGCATTGTAGCGGGATTGAACGGAGGGAGGCCACGGCAGCAGCATTGTAGCGGGATTGAACAGAGGGAGGCCACGGCAGCAGCATTGTAGCGGGATTGAACGGAGGGAGGCCACGGCAGCAGCATTGAAGCGGGATTGAACGGAGGGAGGCCACGGCAGCAGCATTGTAGCGGGATTGAACGGAGGGAGGCCATGGTAGCTTCATCATAGTGGGATTGAACAGAACGAGTCCACTGCAGCAGCATTGTAGTGGGATTGAACAGAACGAGGCCACGGCAGCAGCATTGTAGTGGGATTGAACAGAACGAGGCCACGGCAGCAGCATTGTAGTGGGATTGAACAGAACGAGTCCACGGCAGCAGCATTGTAGTGGGATTGAACAGAACGAGGCCACGGCAGCAGCATTGTAGTGGGATTGAACAGAACGAGTCCACGGCAGCAGCATCACAGTGGGATTGAACAGAACAAGTCCACGGCAGCAGCATCACAGTGGGATTGAACAGAACGAGTCCACGGCAGCAGCATTGTAGTGGGATTGAACAGAACAAGGCCACGGCAGCAGCATTGTAGTGGGATTGAACAGAACGAGTCCACGGCAGCAGCATCATAGTGGGATTGAACAGAACGAGGTCACGGCAGTAGCATTGTAGCAGCATCGTTCGCTGATTCCAAAAGATGGATCACTTCAAAGGCTGTTGACAGCTGCGCCATACAGGTTGCAAAATAAATGGGACGAGATTTCGTTGTACCAATTCCATGGCACATGGTTTATGAACTGGTACAAAAACTACACTGCTCTAGAGGAGATCTGCATGGAGGAATTGGCCAAAATACCAGCAACAGTGTGTGAAAACCTTGCGAAGACTTACAGAAAACGTTATATTTTGGTTTCATTTGACCACATGACATTCTCCAAATCTTCTTCTGGATCATCCAAATGCTCTCTAGCAAACTTCAGATGGGCCTGGACATGTACTGCCTTAAGCAGGGAGACACGTCTGGCACTGCAGGATTTGAGTCCCTGGCGGCGTAGTGTGTTACTGATGGTAGGCTTTGTTACTTTGGTTCCAGCTCTCTGCAGGTCATTCACTAGGTCCCCCCGTGTGGTTCTGTGATTTTCACCATTCTTGTGATCATTTTGACCCCACGGGGTGAGATCTTGCGTGGAGCCCCAGATCAAGGGGGATTATCAGTGGTCTTATATGTCTTCCATTTCCTAATAATTGCTCCCACTGTTGATTTCTTCAAACCAAGCTGTTTACCTATTGCAGATTCAGTCTTTCCAGCCTGGTGCAGGTCTACAATTTTGTTTCTGGTGTCCTTTGACAGCTCATTGGTCTCGGCCATTGTGGAGTTTGGATTGTGACTGTTTGAGGTTGTGGACTGGTGTCTTTTATATTGATAACAAGTTCAAACAGGTGCCATTAATACAGGTAACGAGTGGAGGACAGAGGAGCCTCTTAAAGAATAAGTTACAGGTCTGTGAGAGCCAGAAATCTTGCTTGTTTGTAGGTGACCAAATACTTATTTTCCACCATAATTTGCAAATAAATTAATGAAAAATCCTACAATGTGGTTTTCTGGATTTTTTTTCTCATATTATCTGTCATCGTTGAAGTATACCTATGTTGAAAATTACAGGCCTCTCATCTTTTTAAGTGGGAGAACTTGCACAATTGGTGGCTGACTAAATACTTTTTTGCCCCACTGTACATATACATATGAGATGAGTTATGTAGGGTATGTAAACATTATATTAAGTAGCACTGGTTAAAGTGGCTAGTGATATATTTTACATACATTTCCATCCTTTCCCATTATTAAAGTGGCTGGAGTTGAGTCCGTGTGTTGGCAGCAGGCACTCAATGTTAGTGGTGGTTGTTTAACAGTCTGATGGCCTTGAGATAGAAGCTGTTTTTCAGTCTCTCGGTCCCTGCTTTAATGCACCTGTACGGACCTCGCCTTCTGGATGATAGCGGGGTGAACAGGCAGTGGCTCGGGTGGTTGTTGTCCTTGATGATTTTTATGGCCTTCCTGTGACATCAGGTGGTGTAGGTGTCCTGGAGCACAGGTAATTTGCCCCCGGTGATGCGTTGTGCATACCTCACTACCCTCTGGAGAGCCTTACGGTTGTGAGCGGAGCAGTTGCCGTACCACGCGGTGATACAGCCCGACAGGATGCTCTCGATTGTGCATCTGTGAGTGCTAGGTGGGATGGGCTGAGAGAGGCGGGATTAAAGAGCTGAGGTCTATTGGTGACAGGTGGGATGGGTTTAGAGAGGCGGGATTAAAGAGCTGAGGTCTATTGGTGATAGGTGGGATGGGCTGAGAGAGGCTGAGAGGTGGGATTGAAGAGCTGAGGTCTATTGGTGATAGGTGGGATGGACTGAGAGAGGCTGAGGGGTGGGATTAAAGAGCTGAGGCCTATTGGTGATAGGTGGGATGGGCTGAGAGAGGCTGAGAGAGGCGGGATTAAAGAGCCGGTGTCTATTTGTGATAGGTGGGATGGGCTGAGAGGCGGGATTAAAGAGCCGAGGTCTATTGGTGATAGGTGGGATGGGCTGAGAGGCGGGATTAAAGAGCTGAGGTCTATTGGTGATAGGTGGAATGGGCTGAGAGAGAATGAGAGGCGGGATTAAAGGTCTGAGGTCTATTGGTGATAGGTGGGATGGGCTGAGAGAGGCGGGATTAAAGAGCCGAGGTCTATTGGTGATAGGTGGGATGGGCTGAGAGAGGCTGAGAGAGGCAGGATTAAAGAGTTTAGGTCTATTGGTGATAGGTGGGATGGGCTGAGGGAGGCGGGATTAAAGAGCTGAGGTCTATTGGTGATAGGTGGGATGGGCTGAGGGAGGCGGGATTAAAGAGCTGAGGTCTATTGGTGATAGGTGGGATGGGCTGAGGGAGGCTGGATTAAAGAGCTGAGGTCTATTGGTGATAGGTGGGATGTTGATGTTTGGTAATGTATTATTGTTATGTGACTGCTGTCTGTAAAAGTACCATGTACTGTCGCGTAAATGTGTATGGAAAATGTATATATATGTAGCAGAAAATCTGTAAAAAAAAAAAAAACTACAAGATATTTGTCCTCCACAAAGAGGGGGATGGGGGGTTAAAAAAGTAAGAAAGAAAAAAAAAGAAAAACAAGAAAGCCTGAGTCCCAAATGGCACCCTATTCCCTTTACGATGCAAGACTTTCGACCATCGGTCAAAATAAGTTACAGCCGCCATAGCCAGACAGAAAAGAAGTGGAGACGGCTGTACCCTGTCAACCTGGCAGCTTAAATAAATGGCTACCTCTTGTCCTGTCCAATGGTCCTGCTAATTGTATTTTCTTTTACTCTGTCTGGTTTTGTCAGTGTCCATCACTCTTACAAACTCTCCCGGGTGCCAAGAAGTGTGCTCACAGAGAGGGGCTGCATCGTATGTTTTCAGAAAAGGGGGTGAGAACTAGAGCTCTCCATTATTCTTGGCTAGGCTTCATAGCCTTTGCATTGTAAGAGGACGTGTGAAACGTTAACTCCTCCAGTAATTTGATCCATGGGTCTCGACTGAGTAATGGGACAATAACACAACACTCGTGTTACAAATAATGATTTTTTCTCTTACCAGGTTGACTGAGAACACATTGACATCAACGACCGGGGGAAAAGTTACAGGGGAGAGGAGATGAATGAGCCGGGGGATGATTAGGTGGTCATGATGGTATGAAGGCCAGATTGGGAATTTGGCCCAGACTACAGGGTTAACACCCAGGATCTTTAGTGAACACACAAGTCAGGAGTGTTTCCTACTGGCCCTCCAACACCACTTCCAGCAGCATCTGGTCTCCCATCCAGGGACTGGACCAGGACCAACCCTGCTTAGCTTCAGAAGCAAGTCAGCAGTGGGATGCAGGGTGGTATGCAGGGTGGTTTGCAAGGTGATATACTGCTGATTATGTGTATGTATTCATATATATATATATATATGTATACACAATAGTAACTGTGGGAATATGAATGTCCTATAGCCTATTGCCTTTTTTTTCCTATAGCCTATTGCCTCTCTACATATTAATATCAGGCTTTCCATACAAAGTACATGCAAAACATGTGATATGTATATATATTTTTATATAATATATTGACGTTCCAAGCTCCAGTTGTAGTGTAGATACACCTGACTGCTGTAAGTCGTGGTGGGTACTAACGAGGCCTCAGACTGTCATTTGTTTTGCATTTTCATAAATGACACATAATGGCTGCTGCATATCACCCCATCACACAAGTCCCTGCTCTGAAATGTCACTGTAGCACTGTGTGAATATAAACACTTAACATTTAGTTGCAAATAATGGGATGTGGACAAGGCATTTATAGTGGTGACATTTCAGATCAGTGTCTCCTAATGTTTTTCTGGAAAAGTTGTTAAATCACAGTTAATGTGTCGGGTCCTCTGTGGCTTTAGAGATGGGAGAGAGAGAGAGAGAGGTGCAGAGAGAGAGGGAGAGAGAGAGAGATGCAGAGAGAGAGAGAGAAAGAGAGGTGCAGAGAGGGGGGGAGAGAGAGAGAGAGATTCAGAGAGAGGGAGAGAGAGAGAGAGAGACAGGTGCAGAGAGAGGGAGAGAGAGAGAGAGAGAGAGATAGAGAGAGAGAGATGCAGAGAGAGGGAGAGAGAGAGAGAGAGATGCAGAGAGAGGGAGAGAGAGGGAGAGAGAGAGAGAGAGAGGGAGATAATAAAGTCCCTTGAATTGAATTGAATTGAGAGAGAGACAGACAGAGAGGGAATGAGTGAGAGAGAAAGAGATCGTTACATTGTTACAACACTGTATATACATATATATACTTAATATTACATTTGTAATGTCTTTATTCTTTTGGAACTTCTGTGAGTGCAATGTTTACTGTTAATTTTTATTGTTTATTTCACTTCTGTATGTTATATGCCTCACTTGCTTTAGCAATGTCAACATATGTTTCCCAGGCCAATAAAGTTCCATGAATTGAATTGAGAGGCAGAGAGAGAAAGAAAGCGAGAGAAAGAGACAGACGGACAGAGAGAGATGGTCCTGGGGCTCTGTTCACAAACACAAACACACCCCACAGAGCCCCAGGACAGCAGCACAATTAGACCCAACCAAATCATGAGAAAACCAAAAGATAATTACTTGACACATTGGAAAGAATTAACAAAAAAACAGAGCAAACTAGAATGCTATTTGGCCCTACACAGAGAGTACACTGCGGCAGAATACCTGACTACTGTGACTGACCCAAACTTAAGGAAAGCTTTGACTATGTACAGACTCAGTGAGCATGGCCTTGCTATTGAGAAAGGCCGCCGTAGGCAGACATGGCTTTCAAGAGAAGACAGGCTATGTGCACACTGCCCACAAAATTAGGTGGAAACTGAGCTGCACTTCCTAACCTCCTGCCCAATGTATGACCATATTAGAGAAACATATTTCCCTCAGATTACACTGATCCACAAAGAACTTTGAAAACAAATCCAATTTTGATAAACTCCCATATCTACTGGGTGAAATTCCACAGTGTGCCATCACAGTAGCAAGATTTGTGACCTGTTGCCACAAGAAACGGGCAACCAGTGAAGAACACACATCATTGTAAATACAACCCATATTTATGCTTATTTATTTTATCTTGTGTCCTTTACCATTTGTACATTGTTAAAACATTGTATGTATAATTTGACATTTGTAATGTCTTTATTGTTTTTAAACTTCTGTATGTGTAATGTTTACTGTTCATTTTTATTGTTTATTTCACTTTATATATTATCTACCTCACTTGCTTTGGCAATGTTAACACGTTTCCCATGCCAATAAAGCCCTTGAATTGAATTGAATTGAATTTAGAGAAAGATAGATAGATAGATAGATAGATATATAGATACATAGACAGAGAGATCGATAGATAGATAGATAGATAGATAGATAGATAGATAGAGAGAGGTCACCACTCAGACAGACAGAGAGAGAGAGGTCATGATCAGATGAGCTCCTGCATTTTTCAGCATGTCCTTAAAAAAAGATAGATTTAGAGTCAGAAAAACTTGTATTTTTTTGTCAGGAACATATACAGGATGATACCCTCTACAACATAACCTTCACTCCAAATCAAAACTCAAAACCTACAACCTGATTATGGACTGAATTACGGAATCACCTGGAAGGCTTACAACTACCAAAGATTATTATACCAACGCTACCCCAGGCCAACGTCATGACACAGCAAATGCTCTGGAAAACAACAGAAACCTGAAAACACCGTCCAACCTGGAACTGAGTGAGCAATGAAGCAATGAAGCAATGAAGCAATATGAAGCAATGAAGCAATGAAGCAATGAAGCAATGAAGCTGAAGCTGTATTTTATTTCCAAAAGCCAAGAAGAAAAATACACTACATTACTTTATAAGGACTGAATGCTAAATTAAGGCTGCCAAGCTTGATACAACTTCAATTAGCACTGACGTGTCAAGTGAGAAGTGTCAAAGCCCTTTAGCCCAACAATGGC
Organism: Oncorhynchus mykiss; assembly: GCF_013265735.2. NCBI lineage: Eukaryota > Metazoa > Chordata > Actinopteri > Salmoniformes > Salmonidae > Oncorhynchus > Oncorhynchus mykiss. Next base: position 6,953,096 of record NC_050571.1, on the reverse strand, counting down.
AGGAGAGTCGAACAGTCTACTCCTACCAAATGGAGAGGCCTTTTAAGGTGCCTCCCGCTGTTCCGAGGTAATTAAAATACAGTACCCTGTGTGTGTAAAGAATGATAATGCAAGAAAATATCACAAAATGGAAAATCAAGAGACACTTTTTGCTGACTATTATAAAAATGGGAACATCAGCAACCTCATCTTCCACACAAACCATCCCCTTGCATGGCACAGTGCTATATTAGCACACTACCCCTCTGTTAAGAGAGGGGGTGTTAACGAGGGGTGGAAACTCGGGATACTAGACAACGAGGAGTCTGAGTCAGCTAATATACATCTCTGTAAGTCTGGAACAGTAATGGTGCAGGGCAACCCCAAACAGTTTCAGCTGGACTTTCACCTAATCAAAGAATTAACCCAGCAGGAGAAGCTCTCCCTTGAGAAAGATACACCCACCCCGAGCGGGTCAGACCAAACCTCTTCATTTTTAACCCCACAGACGAGCAACCCAAGCGGAAATTCAACCTCCCAGCACAGAGTACTACCCCCTCATTGAAATGAAGAATACATTTACCCAGCTGGAGGTAAGGCAGGTGGAGCTGGAACAGCAGGTGATTACACTCCAGTCAGCACAGACCCAGACACCAGTCCAGCACAACAACACCCCCTTAACCAGACCCGGAGAGCTGGAGATTGAAAGAGACATATCTGCACTCTGGAACGGTGAGACAACTTCAACAATATAAAAAGCAAGAGCAGGAGAAGAACAGAGCACTAGAGGAGAGGAGCAGACTGCTGGAGGAGAGGGTGAGGGGGATGGAGGAGAGGATCAGACTGCTGGGGGAGAGGGTGAGGGGGGTGGCGTGTGACAGAGAACAACCCATTAGAGAGGTGGCCACCCCTGCAGAGAAGCCAGCAGAACAGTCCACCTCAGCTACCGACAAATGTATTGACACCACAGCAGAACAGTCCACACCAGACCCTGATCATAGCGTCGACATCACAGCTGAACAGACAAATTAAGAACCCCAAGCCCTGGGGATCTCACCCTCTCTGAGCACCCCCCCCTGTCAGCCACCCTGATAGCCCTCTTGACAACCCCCCCACACACACTGAGGACATACACAAGACACAGATTGTACTCCCCATGGACTCAAATGGGAAATATATACAAGAAAATAAACTTTTTCCCAAACACAGTGTGTCTAAACTCTGGTGTCCAAACACCCAGCGCGCCCTCGTCCTTCTGTCTAAGGATCAATTAGGTTTACCTAGCCACACAATAATACACACAGGTACAAACGACCTGAGAACACAGCAGGAAAGGGTGGCCACAGCACTGAAGGGAGTGATTGAAAAAGCTTATTCTACTTTTCCCAATGCACAAGTGGTTATCTCCACCCTGCTACCACGGAAAGACTTCTACCCTGCTACCATACAGCGGGTAAACGCAAGTATTTCCCGTGACTGTGCCTCAAAACCAAATGTTTCCTGGTCCACCCCACCCTGGACTTGAACAGCCTCTATGACCAGGTCCATCTATACAAGGCAGAAACGCCCACCTTCGCCCAGACTCTAAATGACATCCCTCTCAAATGCAGCCCCGACACTTAATACAAGAGCAACAGATCAGTAGACACACCGCCCAGACCAGCGAGACACTCTCCCAGACCTGCGGGACCTGCGGGACCCCCCACTGGTTGCCCTCTAGGTTACACAGCGCTGGCAGTAACATCCACCAAACTACCAGGTGTGAAACAGGCAAGGGACACAAGGGGGTATTCTAATTTGTTCAAACGGAAATTACCTTAAGGATTAGCCCCTTTTTTCAAGTATCGCCTAAAATAACATACCCAAATCTAACTGCCTGTAGCTCAGGCCCTGATGCAAGGATATGCATGTTCTTGATATCATTTGAAAGGAAACACTTTGCAGTTTATGGAAATGTGAAAGGAATGTAGTAGAATATAACACATAAGATCTGGTAAAAGCATTCTCCTATATTGTTTTGTACCATCATCTTTGAAATGTATGAGAAAGGCCATAATGTATTATTCCAGCCCAGGTGCAATTTAGATTTTGGGCACTAGATGGAATATGTGTATGTGCAAAGATTTAGACTGATCCAATGAACCATTGCATCTCTGTTCAAAATGTTGTATCAAGACTGCCCAAATGTGCCTAATTTGTTTTTTAATCATTTTTCATGTTCAAAATTGTGCACTCTCCTCAAACAATAGCATGGTATTCTTTCACTGTAATAGCTACTGTAAATTGGACAGTGCAGTTAGATTAACAAGAATGTAAGCTTTCTGCCAATATCAGATATGTCTATGTCCTGGGAAATGTTCTTGTTACTTACAACCTCCTGCTAATCGCATTCGCCTACGTTAACTCAACCGTCCCACAAGGACCCATCGACCCTGAAGAAGATTTTAAGGTTCCCCAAATCTTTTTACTATCATTCTTTCTATAATGTATCTTTGTTTCATAGTGTAGTTTCATTTTATTTAGTTTAGTCACATGATTTCTACATTTGCAGTATGTTCGCCAATCAGTTGGGCTGCCAGACTTAATTGCCATTCCTTTTGCCTCATCCCTCTCAACCATACCAGTTTTCAATTCCTCATCAATCCAAAGGGATTTAACAGTTTTTACAGTCATTTTCTTATTGGGTGCATACTTATTAGTAACTGGAATAAGTAGTTTCATAAATGTGTCAAGTGCAGCGTCTGGTTGCTTCTCATTACACACCACAGACCAGCACATATTCTTTATGTCATCAACACATGAATCAATACAAAACTTATTGTATGACCTCTTATACACTATATTAGGCCCAGCCTTTGGAACTGTGGTTTTCCTAGATATGGCTATTATATTGTGATCACTACATCCTATAGATTTGGATACTGCTTTAAAGCAAATATCTGCAGCATTAGTAAAGATGTGATCAATACATGTTGATGATTTAATTCCTGTGCTGTTTGTACCTACCCTGGTAGGTTGACTGACAACCTGATCCAGGTTGCAGGCACTGGTTACAGTTTGAAGTTTTTTCCTGAGTGGGCAGCTTGATGATAGCCAGTCAATATTTAAATCACCCAGAAAATATACTTCTCTGTTGAAATCACATACGTTGTCAAGCATTTCACACATATTATCCAGATACTGACTGTTAGCACTTGGTGATCTATAGCAGTTTCCCACCAGAATGGGCTTTAGGTGACGCAGATGAACCTGTAGCCATATTACTTCAACAGTATTTAACATTAGATCGTCTGTAAGCTTTACAGGAATGTGGTTCTGAATATATACGGAAACCTCGCCCCGTTGGCATTTCTGTCTTTTCTGTAGATGTTATAACCATGTATTGCTACCACTGTATCATCAAAGGTATTATCTAAGTGAGTTTCAGAGATAGTCAGAATATACAGTAAATGTCATCTGTTACAAGCAATTTATTGACTTCATGGACCTTGTTCCTTAGGCTACATATGTTAATATATGGTCTATTTTAAGCACTTTTCTAGGTTGCTTGATTGTTTTTAATGCTTTACTGGGAAGCTTATCAGAGGTAGACTTAATTATGTTATTTACATTGGAACTGATAGTGCAGGGTGAGCTGCATAAAGTGGTCTTCCTACTATTGCACACCGCCTCAGTGCTAACAGTGTAACTCTGGTTTATAGGCTCATGACTACTGCTTACAATAGCTGTAGGATAAACAGATGTATTCGGTGCAATTAGGGGTACAAACATTTAATTACTTACATTGTGTTTGCCAATGCCCCTAAGATCCAGTGACAGTGTCAGCTCCTGGCGAAACTTCCACCAGACCAGAGCGGCCACATTGTCCTGGAACAAAGTAAGGTAAACACAGCTCCTGCTACATTCAAAACATTCAATAGCGGCTTCCGTTTGAGCCGCAGGATTGAGTATATAAAAACACAGGTCAGGTTTTTTAAATCGAGGTCTTAAGTTCAGGGTTTCAACGTTCGACAGGTTTCAGTTTCGGCGACAACAAACATACTTTGCACTCTGATGACGTCAGTGTGTGTAGAAGCAGGGTGGACCATTTTTCTCAGAATACATTCATGTTGGTACCATTGGTAGATTGGAGCAGGCCTCACCATGTTTGGTGTTTGTTATTGTCTGTTGTTGTTGTTCATTGTTGTTGTTGTTGTTGTTTTGTATACTGATTGAGTATCCCTGGGAAAACATGTACTGTACACAACTTCAGCAATGAAGATGTAGTAATGATTGTTTTAAAATAAGAAATGACAGTAGAAAGTGAACAGCTGTCACCATGATGCCAATAAAACACGTTTATTAATGTTAATAAATGTTAATGTTGTCCTGAGATGACAATGGATTGATGGATTACTTACATCAACGAATGTATAATGACCCTGTCATGCCTGAACAGGTACGTACTTGGTCAAGAGGGTATGAGTTCACTGCTTTATGGGGTCAGTGATGAGAAGGGCTGTACAGTATATGGATGGTTCATTTACACATATCCTGTTGTTACCTGTTGGAATTAGTATCATTTCAGCGTTACAAGTAGATCATATCCTGTTGTTACCTGTTGGAATTAGTATCATTTCAGCGTTACAAGTAGATCATATCCTGTTGTTACCTGTTGGAATTAGTATCATTTCAGCGTTACAAGTAGATCATATCCTGTTGTTACCTGTTGGAATTAGTATAATTTCAGCATTACAAGTAGATTATGACAGACACTTCAGATAAAATACATGAATTGTTATCAGATTTCCAAAGTAAATATAGTATAAGGAGTCAAATCCAAGCACACAGACAGTATGGTTAACGAGAAAAAGAGCTGCCTGCACGCAGAGGGAGACACGCAAACAAACAGACACACACACACACACACACACACACACACACCCACACACACACACACGCACACACAGCACACACACACACAAACACACACACGCAAACAAACACACACACACACACACACACACAAACACACACACACAAACAAGCAAACACACACACGCACGAACACACACACACACACACACAGGGAGACACGCAAACAAACAAACACACACAAACACACACACAAACAAGCATACACACACACACACACACACACACACACACACACACACACACACACACACACACACACACACACACACATGGTAAAGGGGTTGCTGTGAAACTAACAGTAGCTTACAGGCACCTCGGTATAATTCTGCCTTTCATATACAGTCGTGGCCAAAGGTTTTGAGAATGAAACAAATGTTCATTTTCACAAAGTCTGCTGCCTCAGATTGTATGATTGCAATTTGCATATACTCCAGCATGTTATGAAGAGTGATCGGATGAATTGAAATTAATTGCAAAGTCCCTCTTTGCCATGCAAATGAACTGAATCCCCAAAAAACATTTTCACTGCATTTCAGCCTTGCCACAAAAGGACCAGCTGGCATCATGTCATGTGAGCTTGCTCAGGAATGGCAGCAGGTAGGTGTGAGTGCACCTGCACACACAGTGAGGCGAAGACTTTTGGAGGATGGCCTGGTGTAGGGAACGGCAGCAAAGGCGCCACTTCTCTCCAGGAAAAACTTCAGGGACAGACTGATATTCTGCAAAAGGTACAGGGATTGGACTGCTGAGGACTGGGGTAAAGTCATTTTCTCTGATGAATACCCTTTCCGATTGTTTGGGGCATCCGGAAAAAAGCTTGTCCGGAGAAGACAAGGTGAGCGCTACCATCAGTCCTGTGTCATGCCAACAGTAAAGCATCCTGAGACCATTCATGTGTGGGGTTGCTTCTCAGCCAAGGGAGTGGGCTCACTCACAATTTTGCCTAAGAACACAGTCATGAATAAAGAATGCTACCAACACATCCTCCGAGAGCATCTTCTCCCAACCATCCAGGAACAGTTTGGTGACGAACAATGCCTTTTCCAGCATGATGGAGCACCTTGCCATAAGGCAAAAGTGATAACTAAGTGGCTCGGGGGAACAAACATCGATATTTTGGGTCCATGACCAGGAAACTCCCCAGACGTAAATTTATTGAGAATTTGTGGTCAATCCTCAAGAGGCGGGTGGACAAACAAAAACCCACAAATTCTGACAAACTCCAAGCATTGATTATGCAAGAATGGGCTCCCATCAGTCAGGATGTGGCCCAGAAGTTAATTGACAGCATTCCAGGGCGGATTGCAGAGGTCTTGAAAAAGAAGGGTCAACACTGCAGATAATGACTCTTTGCATCAACTTCATGTAATAATCAATAAAAGCCTTTGGCACTTTGACACATGAAATGCTTGTAATTCTACTTCAGTATTCCATAATAACATCTGACAAAAATATCTAAACACACTGAAGCAGTGTCATTCTGAAAACTTTTGGCCATGACAGTGTAAATATATAAATATAATTTATTCACCCCCCCTTGACATTTTTCCTATTTTGTTGCCTTACAACATGGAATTAAAATTGTTTATTGTTTATTTACACAACATGCCTACCACTTTGAAGATGCAAAATACATATTTTTTTTTGGGGGGGGGGGGGGGGGGGGGGGGGGTGAAATAAACAAGAACTTGGACAAAAAAAAGAAAGTGTAGAGCCCCCTTCTGCAGCAATTACAGATGCAAGTCTCTTGGGGTGTGCCTCTGTAAGCTTGGCACATCTAGCCACTGGGATTTTTGCTCATTCTTCATGGCAAAACTGCTCCAGCTCCTTCAAGTTGGATGCTTTCCGCTAGTGTAAAGCAATGTCATACCACAGATTCTACCACAGATTCTCAATATTACTGAGGTCTGGGCTTTGACTAGGGCTTTGTCTAGGCCATTCCAAGACATTTAAATGTTTCCCCTTTAACCACTTGAGTGTTGCTTTAGCAGTATACTTAGGGTCATTGTCCTGACGGAACGTGAACCCCCGTCCCAGTCTCATATCTCTGGAAGACTGAAACAGGTTTCCCACAAGAATTTTCCTGTATTTGGCGCCATCCATCGTTCCTTAAATTCTGACCAGTTTCCCAGTCCCTGCTGCTGAAAATATCCCCACAGCATGATGCTGCCACCACCATGCTTCACTGTGGGGATGGTATTCTCGGGGTGATGAAAGGTGTTGGGTTTGCGCCAGATATAGCGTTTTCCTTGATTTCCAAAAAGCAACATTTTAGTCTCATCTGACCAGTGTACCTTCTTCCATATGTTTGGGGAGTCTCCCAGATGCCTTTTGGTGAACACCAGACGTGTTTTCTTATTTTTGTCATTAACTTGTTGAATCTAGGGTCTTTTTTTTTATTTTTTAAATAACGCTCCCAAAGTAAACATTCTCTTTTTCAGGACCAGAAAATAGAATATGCATATAATTGACAGCTTAGGATAGAAAACACTCTAAAGTTTCCAAAACTATAAAGATATTGTCTGTGAGTATAACAGAACTGATATTGCAGGCAAAAGAATGAGAAAAATCCAATCAGGAACGCAGCGTTTTCTAAATAAGAGTCCCTTCCTATGCTTCCCTATTGAGCAGTGACTGGGATATCAACGAGATTCCTTTTTCTATGCCTTCCTTAAAGTGTCTAGTATCACAAGACATCGTTTCAGGCTTTTATTTAGAAAAATCAGCCTGAGTGTCAGTGTCCACCTGATGGTTCTTTGTGTATTTCTCGCTCAAAAGACAGAGGTAGCCATTTTTCCACCCGGTCTTACTGAAAAAAGCTCTGTCCCGGTTGATATATTATCGAATAGATATTTGAAAAACACCTTGACGATTGATTATAAACAACGTTTGCCATGTTTCTGTCGATATTATGGAGCTAATTTTGAATATTTTTTGGTGTTGTCGTGACCGCAATTTCCGGTCATTTTCTTAGCCAAACAAAAATTATTTTTCTGGAAAAAAGGAACATTTGCTATCTAACTGGGAGTCTCGTGAGTGAAAACATCCTAAGCTCATCAATGGTAAACAATTTAATTTGATTGCTTTTCTGATTTTCGTGACCAGATTGACTGCTGCTAGCTAGGCATAATGCTATGCTAGGCTATCGATAAACTTACACAAATGCTTGTCTTGCTTTGGCTGCAAAGCATATTTTCTATATCTGAGATGACAGGGTGATTAACAGAATGCTAAGCTGTGTTTGAATATATTTCACTTGTGATTTTATGAATATTAATATTTTCTAGTAAGATTTTTTGTCCGTTGCGTTATGCTATTTAGTGTCAGTTGATGACAATTCTCCCTGATACGGGAGGGGCAGTTACATTAAGCAATGGCAAATTTTCTGGCCACTCTTCCGTAAAGCCCAGCTCTGGGGAGTGTATGGCTTAAAGTGGTCCTATGGACAGATACTCCAAACTCCGCTGTGGAGCTTTACAGCTCCTTCAGGGTTATCTTTGGTCTCTTTGTTGCCGCTCTGATTAATGCCCTCCTTGCCTGGTGTTGGTGGGTGGCCCTCTCTTGGCAGGTTTGTTGTGGTGTCATATTTTTTCAATTTTTTCATAATGGATTGAATAGTGCTCCGTGGGATGTTCAAAGTTTCATATATTTTATTATAACCCAACCCTGATCTGTCCTTCTCCTCAACGTTGTCCCTGACCTGTTTGGAGAGTTCCTTGGTCTTCATGGTGCCGCTTGCTTGGTGGACTCTGGGGCCTTTCAGAGCAGGTGTATACTGAGATCATGTGACAGATCATGTGACACTTAGATTGCACACAGGTGGACTTTATTTAACTAATTATGTGACTTCTGAAGGTAATTGGTTGCACCAGATCTTATTTAGGGGCTTCATAGCAAAGGGGGTGAATACATATGCACGCACCACTTTTCATTTTTAATTTTTTTTTATTTCATGAAACAAGTAATTTTTTTCATTTCACATTACATGAAATACACCTCACAAAATCTATTTAAATTACAGGTTGTAATGCAAAACAATGTTAAAAACGCCAAGGGGATGCAAATGCAAATTAATTACTTAAAAATCATACAATTTGATCTTCTGGATTTTAGATTCCGTCTCTCACAGTTGAAGTGTACCTATGATAAAAATTACAGAACTCTACATGCTTTGTAAGTAGGAAAACCTGCAAAATCGGCAGTGTATCAAATACTTGTTATCCCCACTGTATATATATATATATATACAGTGCCTTGTGAAAGTATTCGGCCCCCTTGAACTTTGCGACCTTTTGCCACATTTCAGGCTTCAAACATAAAGATATAAAACTGTATTTTTTTGTGAAGAATCAACAACAAGTGGGACACAATCATGAAGTGGAACGACATTTATTGGATATTTCAAACTTTTTTAACAAATCAAAAACTGAAAAATTGGGCGTGCAAAATTATTCAGCCCCCTTAAGTTAATACTTTGTAGCGCCACCTTTTGCTGCGATTACAGCTGTAAGTCGCTTGGGGTATGTCTCTATCAGTTTTGCACATCGAGAGACTGAATTTTTTTCCCATTCCCCCTTGCAAAACAGCTCGAGCTCAGTGAGGTTGGATGGAGAGCATTTGTGAACAGCAGTTTTCAGTTCTTTCCACAGATTCTCGATTGGATTCAAGTCTGGACTTTGACTTGGCCATTCTAACACCTGGATATGTTTATTTTTGAACCATTCCATTGTAGATTTTGCTTTATGTTTTGGATCATTGTCTTGTTGGAAGACAAATCTCCGTCCCAGTCTCAGGTCTTTTGCAGACTCCATCAGGTTTTCTTCCAGAATGGTCCTGTATTTGGCTCCATCCATCTTCCCATCAATTTTAACCATCTTCCCTGTCCCTGCTGAAGAAAAGCAGGCCCAAACCATGATGCTGCCACCACCATGTTTGACAGTGGGCATGGTGTGTTCAGGGTGATGAGCTGTGTTGCTTTTACGCCAAACATAACGTTTTGCATTGTTGCCAAAAAGTTCAATTTTGGTTTCATCTGACCAGAGCACATTCTTCCACATGTTTGGTGTGTCTCCCAGGTGGCTTTTGGCAAACATTAAACAACACTTTTTATGGATATCTTTAAGAAATGGCTTTCTTCTTGCCACTCTTCCATAAAGGCCAGATTTGTGCAATATACGACTGATTGTTGTCCTATGGACAGAGTCTCCCACCTCAGCTGTAGATCTCTGCAGTTCATCCAGAGTGATCATGGGCCTCTTGGCTGCATCTCTGATCAGTCTTCTCCTTGTATGAGCTGAAAGTTTAGAGGGACGGCCAGGTCTTGGTAGATTTGCAGTGGTCTGATACTCCTTCCATTTCAATATTATCGCTTGTTGGAACAACGTGACTCAAACCAGAGCATAACGAACCTATTGCTATCCATATCCCCGGATTCCGACCACAAACTCTGAACATTTTCATCTGGATCTTCTAAACTAGCTAACCGCAATCCCGGGTGACCACTCCTGGCTAGCGTTTCCATCCCGGTGCAAGCACCAATTAGCCTAAAGCTAGCCCGGCCAGGTCTCCTGTGCTACCACCGAACCCCACTCCTGGGCTACAATATCCGGACCCCTTCTACTGCCGGTACGGGGCACGGAACCCTCGCCGATCCTCTATGATTGGAATACTGACATAATCTGCCTGAGGCTCGACGCCCACTGAAGGCCCATTCTCCTAACCGCGGCCTGCTAGCTACCTAGAGCTACTTGGAACCCTACTAACTCCACGACTGGTCTATCGACGTCACCGCACGAAGAGGCAGAAACAGACTTACCCCCATCGCGACATCCCCCAAAGGCTAACTTGATAGCTCCGGTCTACTAACTGCTAGCTTGCCTGCCCCGGTCTGCTAACTGCTAGCCCCTGCTAACTGTTTGCTTGCTAACACGGTCTGCTAACTGATTTCTTGCTAACCCGGCCTGCTAACTGCTAGCTTGCCAGCCCCGGTCTGCTAACTGCTAGCTTGTTTAGCCCCGGCCTACTAACTGTTAGCGTGTTAGCATCGGCCTGCTAACTGTCTGAATCGCCGTGTTCCCAGTCAGCCCAACCACTCACTGGGGCGGCAGGGTAGCCTAGTGGTTAGAGTGTTGGACTAGTAACCGGAAGGTTGCAAGTTCAAGCCCCTGTGCTGACAACGTACAAATCTGTCATTCTGCCCCTGAATAGGCCTAGGAACCCACTGTTCCTAGGCTGTCATTGAAAATAAGAATTTGTTCTTAACTGACTTGCCTAGTTACCCATGCCTCTCTCTAATATCAATATGCCTCATCCATCACTGTCTTATTTCACTGTAGAGCCTGCTCAATGTGCCTTAACCAACAATGTTGCACCTCCTGCATATGCGATGAAATCACCTGGTTTAAACATCTCTAGAGACTATATCTCTCTCATCATTACTCAATGCCTAGGTTTACCTCCAATATACTCACATCCTACCTTACACTATGCCTTGAATCTATGCTATCGTGCCCAGAAACCTGCTCCCTTTTACTCTCTGTTCCGAACATGCTAGATGGCCAGTTCTTATAGCATTTAGCCGTACCCTTATCCTACTTCTCCTCTGTTCCTCTGGTGATGTAGCGGTTAATCCAGGTCCTGCAGTGCCTAGCTCCACTCCCCAGGTGCTCTCATTTGTTGACTTCTGTTACCGTATAATCCTGCATGTTAACATTAGAAGCCTACTCCCTAAGTTTGTTTTACTCACTGCTTAGCACACTCTGCCAACCTGGATGTCTTAGTCGCGTCTGGCTTAGGAAAACCACCAAAAACTTTGAAATCTCGCTAACTATAAAATTTTCCGCCAAGATAGAACTGCCAAAGGGGGCGGTGTTGCAATCTACTGCAGAGTTCTGTATTACTAACCAAGTCTGTACCCAAACAATTTGATCGTCTACTTTCCAGCTTCTACTTTCCATTCACCTTTCCAGAAACAAGTCTCTCACTGTTGCCGCTTGCTATAGACCTCCCTCTGCCCCCAGCTGTGCCCTCGATACCATATGTGAAATGATTGCCCCCATCTATCTTCTGACTCGTGCTACTAGGTGACCTAAACTGGGACATGCTTAACACCCCGGCCATCCTACAATCCAAGTTTGATGCCCTCAATCTCACACAAATTATCAATGAACCTACCAGGTACAACTCCAAATCCGTAAACACGGGCACCCTCATAGATGTCATCCTAACTAACTCGCCTTCCAAATACACCTCTGCTGTTTTCAGTCAAGATCTCAGCGATCACTGCCTCATTGCCTGCATCCGTAATGGGTCTGCGACCAAACGACCACCCCTCATCACTGTCAAACGCTCCCTAAAACACTTCTGCGAGCAGGCCTTTCTAATTGACCTGGCCAGGGTATCGTGGAATGAAATTGACCTCACCCCGTCAGTAGATGATGCCTGGCTATTCTTTAATAGTGCCTTCCTCACCATCTTAAATATGCATGCCCCATTCTAAAAATGTTGAACTAGGAATAGATATAGTGCTTGGTCCACCCCAGACCTGTCTGCCCTTGACCAGCACAAAAACATCCTGTGGCGTACTGCACTAGCATCGAATAGTCGCTGCGATATGCAACTTTTCAGGGAAGTCAGGAACCAATACGCACAGGCAGTTAGGAAAGCTAAGGCTAACTTTTTCAAACAGAAATGTGCATCCTGTAGTACTAACTCAAAACAGTTCTGGGACGCTGTAAAGTCCATGGAGAATAAGAGCACCTCCTCCCAGCTGCCTTCTGCTCTGAGGCTAGGAAACACTGTCACCACCAATAAATCCACTATAGTTGAGAATTTCAATTAGCATTTCTTTACGGCTGGCCATGCTTTCCCCCTGGCTACCCCTACCCCGGTCAACTGCCCGGTATCCTCCACAGCAACCCGCCAAAGCCCCCACCATTTCTCCTTTTCCCCAAATCCAGATAGCTGATGTTCTGAAAGAGCTGCAAAATCTGGAACCCTACAAATCATCCGGCAAGACAATCTGGACACTTTCTTTCTAAAAATGATCTGCAGAAATTGTTGCAACCCCTATTACTGGCCTGTTCAACCTCTCTTTCGTATCGTCTGAGATTCCCAAAGATTGGAAAGCAGCTGCGGTCATCCCCCTCTTCAAAGGGGGAGACACTCTAGACACAAACAGCTACAGACCTATATCTATCCTACCCTGCCTTTCTAAGGTCTTCGAAAGCCAAGTTAACAAACAGATTACCGACCATTTCGAAATCCCACCGTACCTTCTCCGCTATGCAATCTGGTTTCAGAGCTGGTCATTGGTGCACCTCAGCCACGCTCAAGGTCCTGAACGTCATCATAACCGCCATCGATAAGATACAATACTGTGCAGCCTTATTCATCGACCTGGCCAAGGCTTTCGACTCTGTCAATCACCACATTATTTTTGGCAGACTCAACAGCCTTGGTTTCTCAAATGATTGCCTCGCCTGGTTCACCAACTACTTCTCTGATAGAGTTCAGTGTGTCAAATCGGAGGGCCTGTTGTCCGGGCCTCTGGCAGTCTCTATGGGGGTGCCACAGGGTTCAAACCTCAGGCCGACTCTCTTCTCTGTATACATCAATGATGTCGCTCTTGCTACTGGTGATTCTCTGGTACACCTCTATGCAGACATCACCATTCTGTATACTTCTGGCCCCTCTTTGGACACTGTGGTAACAAACCTCCAGATGAGCTTCAATGCCGTTCAACTCTCCTTCCGTGGCCTCCAACTACTCTTAAATGCAAGTAAAGCTAAATGCATGCTATTCAACCGATCACTGCCGCACCTGCTCACCCGTCCAGCATCACTACTCTGGACAGCTCTGACTTAGATTACGTGGACAACTATAAACACCTAGGTGTCTGGTTAGACTGTAAACTCTCCTTCGAGACTCACATTAAGCATCTCCAATCCAAAATGAAATCTAGAATTGGCTTCCTATTTCACAACAAAGCATCCTTCACTCATGCTCCCTCGTAAAACTGACCATCCTACCGATGCTCGACTTCGATGAAGTCATCTATAAAATAGCCTCCAACACTCTACTCAACAAGCTATACTCCCCCCCACACACACAACCAATCCAAACACAGATCCCCCCCCCCCCCCCACACACACACAACCAATCCAAACACAGATCCCCCCCCCCCACACACACACACAACCAATCCAAACACAGATCACCCCCCCCCCCCACACACACACAACCAATCCAAACACAGATCACCCCCCCCCCACACACAGACAACCAATCCAAACACAGATCACCCCCCCCCCACACACACACAACCAATCCAAACACAGATCACCCCCCCCCCCACACACACACACAACCAATCCAAACACAGATCACCCCCCCCCACACACACACAACCAATCCAAACACAGATCACCCCCCCCCCACACACAACCAATCCAAACACAGATCCCCCCCCCCACACACACACAGAACATCCCCCCACACACAGCCCCCCCCCACACACAGATCCCCCCCACACACACACAGACCACTCCACACACACCCCCCCCCTCACACACACACACACACCCACACAGAACACCTCCCCACACACACGCACACACACACACACACACACACACACACCCACCCACAGACCTGCCCACCCACAGACCTGCCCACCCACAGACCCGCCCACCCACAGACCTGCCCACCCACAGACCCGCCCACCCATCGTCCTGCCCAACCACAGACCCGCCCACCCACAGACCCGCCCACCCACAGACCCGCCCACCCATCGTCCTGCCCACCCACAGACCTGCCCACCAAAGGGGAGGGCTGTTATCTAGTTAGAGTCAGTCTCTGATAGATAAAGGGCTGTTATCTAGAGTTAGTTGGTCTCTGATAGATAAAGGTCTGTTATCTAGAGTTAGTTGGTCTCTGATACATAATGGGATGTTATCTAGAGTTAGTTGGTCTCTGATAGATAAAGGGCTGTTATCTAGAGTTAGTTGGTTTCTGATAGATAAAGGGCTGTTATCTAGAGTTAGTTGGTCTCTGATAGATAATGGGCTGCTAAGCTACATCTATCTACAGCTCCACAGCAGAGTACACTGACATGAGGCAGAGTACACGCCACACACACACACACACACACACACACACACACACACACACACACACACACACACACACACACACACACTGACACGAGGCATGCACATACACACACACACACACACACACAAACACACACAGACTGACACGAGGCGTGCACACACACACACATAATCACACACGCACACATTCGCGCATGCACGCACACACACACACACACACACACACACACACAGAGACACACACACACACACGCACAATCAATGACATGAGTCATACACACTACACACTCACACCACACACACACACACACACACAACGTACACGCTACACCTGCCACGGCAAATATTATGCGCCAGAGTGCCTTGCTACACATCTGTTGAGGAAGAGCAGGGATGATTTATTTATTACAGCCAATTAAAACTTCAGGAACAAGAAACTTCAATGAGAATATAAATATCAAATAGAAATCCCAGCATAAGTGTTTAGGCATGCAATCTGGATCCTCAGAAACATTACAAGAGTGAGCTCTGAAATAGCTATAGTTCTGGGAAAGAGGAAGTAATCACATCTTTTTGTGAAAGGAAAATAATCCAATTTTTTCTCGTCCTACTGATTTCCTCTCCAACTTGTCCCCCCTTTTTCTCCCTTCCTTTCCATGCAGTAAATGGGATTTTAAGTTTTCCTTTTTCCAAGCTTCTCCGTTTTTGAAACAGGACTGTATTTTTGGACCACAGTTGAGCAGATGGATTGGCCTGACTTGGTTGTGAGTTGGAGTGAATGTTGTGTGTGCATTTTGGGAGCTCGGAGGCAGGGGAACTCTGATTGTGTGTTATTTGTTAAGTTCACGAGGGACAATCTGTGGTGTTGCTGCCGTTTTTACTATTTTGTTGCATTACAACCTGCATTTGAAATAGATTTTTAATTTGGATTCCATGTAATGGACATACACGAAATAGCTGAAATTGGTGAAGTGAAATGAAAAAAATTACTTGTTTGATAAAATTCTAAAAAATTAAAACTGAACAGTGGTGCGTGCATATGTATTCACCCCCTTTGCTATGAAGCCCCTCAATAAGATCTGGTGCAAACAATTACCTTCAGAAGTCACATAATTAGTTAAATAAAGTCCACCTGCGTGCAATCTAAGTGTCACATGATCTGTCACATGATTTTAGTATATATACACCAGTTCTGAAATGCCCCAGAGTCTGCAACATGAATAAGCAAGGGGCATCACCATGCAAGCGACACACTGAAGACCAGGAACTCTCCAAACAGGTCAGGGACAAAGTTGTGGAAAAGTACAGATCAGGGTTGGGTTATAAAAAAATATCAGAAACTTTGAACATAAAAAAAGCACCATTAAATCCACTATGAAGAAATGGAAAGAATATGTCACCACTACAGACCTGCCAAGAGAGGGCCGCCCACCAAAGCTCACGGACCAGGCAAGGAGGACATTAATCAGAGAGGCAACAAAGAGACCAGAGATAGCCCTAAGGAGCTACAAAGCTCCACAGCGGAGTTTGGAGTATCTGTCCATAGGACCACTTTGAGCCGTACACTCCACAGAGCTGGGCTTTGCAGAAGAATGGCCAGAAAATTTGCCATTGTGTTAGCAAACACGTTTGGTGTTCGCCAAAAGGCACGTGGGAGACTCCCCAAACATATGGAAGAAGGTACTCTTGTCTGATGAGACTAAAATGTTTATTTTTTGCCATTAAGGAAAACGCTATGTCTGGCGCAAACCCAACACTGCTTATCACCCGAGAACACCATCCCCACTGTGAAGCATGGTGGTGGCAGCATCATGTTGTGGTGATGCTTTTCATTGGCAGGGACTGTGAAACTGGTCAATGTTGAAGGAATGACGGATGGTGCTAAATACAGGGAAATTCTTGAGCAAAACCTATTTCAGTCTTCCAGAGATTTGAGACTGGGACGGAGGTTCACCTTCCTGCAGGACAATGACCCTAAGCATGCTGCTAAAGCAACACTCAAGTGGTTTAAGGGGAAACATTTAAACGTCTTGGAATGGCCTAGTCAAAGCCCAGACCTCAATTCAATCGAGAATCTGTGGTATGACTTAAAGATTGCTGTACACCATTGGAACCCATCCAACTTGAAGGAGCTGGAGCAGTTTTGCCTTGAAGAATGGGCAAAGATCCCAGTAGCTAGATTTGCCAATCTTACAGAGACAGACCAAGAGACTTGCAGCTGTTATTGCTGCAAAAAGTGGCTCTACAAAGCATTTACCTTGGGGGGGAGGGGGGGGGGGGGGGGGGGGGGGGGGTGAATAGTTATGCAAGCTCAAGGTGTCATTTTACTGTGAATACTGTCCGATCTGTATTCACACATTTCATGATAATTCATAATCTGGTGGGACAGATTTCAATTCATAACCTCACTCCCCAATTTGAAATGTCTCCACCCTCGCTATTCAACTGCTAGGTTTTTTTGGTAGAGTAGATGATTGGTTGATTTATTGCGAAAGGAAGATACAATGAGTACAAACCAGGGGTTAACAGTTTAATGTGAAATTCCCTTCCAAATGACCCCCCCCCCCAAAAAAAAAAAAAAAAAACACACACACACACACACAATACAGACAAGACCTAAAGTCCAAGTGGCTCTGTAGACGTCGTAGAGGGCGACCCACGTGTGTTTTGAAGACAGAGGACGCAAGATCGAGTCTGAATACCAGCTTGTGATCAAGGAAGCTAAAACCCTTTGTTACAGTGGCATAAATATCTGGAAGTTAATACATATTAGTTTTATCTGAACAACACACCACTAATCCATCATAAAATGATGTGTCTTAAACGGCACGCTATTCCCTATGTAGCGCACCGCTTTTCACCAGAAACATATAATACCTGGTCAAATGTAGGGCACTAAATAGGGAATAGGGTGCCATTTGGGCCACATGTTTAATACAGGGCCAGCAGACGTAGAGATACTTAAAGAACAGAACGTTTTCATTTATCAACTCCAGTGATACTTTGTGAGGATAAGTACCTTCACTTGTTCATGATCTGAGATTCATTTGAAAGTCAATTACTTTAATTAACTCGATTATCATCGAGTAAAAAAGGTCTCGAGAGGAAGATGAAGTTAAGTAAAAAAAAATAAAAAATGTTAAATGATTTCTGCAGAGACGCGCAACTTCAATTATACACTTTTTACATTTTTTTTTTTTACATGAGCTTCAACCTGTTTAACTTGAACATTTTAAATGGAAGATAAAATCCAGTCGACCAGCAGGATTCATTCAATTCATATAAAACCCCTTTAATAACTGGGCTGACAGGTTGGCAGACTGCCACTCATCGCCCCCGAAGTGTCCTTGTGACCTCTGACATGTGAGATGTGATCGGTTCCCTCTCACTGTTAATAAACTTTATTTAGCATTTTGCACTGACAGATACAGACACATCCGTCCTACATCACTCGATGTCTCCAATCCCCTTCATACAAAAAGGGACACGTCCCAAATGGCACCCGATTCTCTATACGGGTGATCTACTTATTGACCAGAGCCTTGTCATAGTGCACTCTATGTAGGGCATTAGGGTTCCATTGGGCGACAGCAAATATGGACAGGCGCATCACCGTTGAAGTGAGACTGGAGAGAAAATAGAAGGTGAAGGGGGGCGTCCGTGTTTTTGAAAAGGACTTGTACATAATCTCTCTTCATCATTCAGAATGCCTCTCTTCCTTTAAAATGTGCTGGGTTATTAATCGCAGAAGGGTATTTATTAAAAGAGTCTCCAGTGTGAAGATGTTTTGGAAGATGGCAGCCCCCCCCCCCCCCCCCCCCCCCCCCCTTGTCGGCCTCTTTGATGTGAGCCAGGCGAACCAGGCAGTACGGATGTGGTAAAGATTTGTCATGTGGCCACAACAAAACTTGCACAAGCGAGGCGTTACGATGATTTATAGGGCTTATTTCTGAAAATGGTGAAGTGAAATGAATCATGTACCCACCTGACGCCACTGCCTAGCGTTGATAAACGACAAGCTTTCGGTGAGAGACAGTGAGCCATCCATGAAGTGCCCGGCGATGCGCACCCGCCTCAGATAGCATGGCCTGGGGTGCATCGCAGCCAGATGCCCCCTGGATCGCCTGGAGGAGATGGGAGCCTAGAGAAGGGATGGCACATAAGCAGTCTGCCTGCACTGAGCTGGAGGGGGGCTGGGGAGAGGAGGGGAGATGCTGCTAGACCTGTCAGACAACACCGTGGGATTAATTGATTGGACATGTCAGCCTCTTTCTTTGGGAATTTGAATTTAAAAAATAAGAACATGTTTTTTAATAAAATAAAATAGATAGTATGCTATGGGTGTCATTGCATATATATTAAGTTATGGTAATACTGTATCTTTAGATCAGCATCGCAGTTAGTATAGCCTTGTTGTTTAGCTCCTTAAACGTTAATGAGCTCCAAAAGCAGATATTGATACTAGATCTGTCTTTGATCCTGGATCTGGCCCCTAACCCCTAGATCTGACCCCTAACCCCTAGATCTGACCCTTAACCCCTAGATCTGACCCCTAACCACTAGATGTGATGCCTAACCCCTAGATCTGACCCCTAACCCCTAGATCTGACCCCTAACCCCTAGATATGACCCCTAAACCCTAGATCTGACCCCTAACCACTAGATCTGACCTCAGGCTCCATCTGATGTCATTGAGTTTGTACCATGTAGCTCCGTTTATAGTGCAGAAAATGCAGAAAATAGTGCAGACAATAAATCCCTTAGCGGTGTTGTAATATCTTTTGCTGGTAACTATGTGTTCTTTCCCATACGGCAAGCACAGTCATTTATTGTCCTTGCCGTAATGTAGACATTAGCATCCTTTAATTGAATGTCCATGTTTAAGATGGCGTGCACATGAAAGATTACCCTGGAAAGAACCAAAGCAGTCACCAGACATTATTTCAATCTCTCAGTCTCAGTCTGCCTTCACGTAAATAAATAAGATTTGTCCTTGATAATGAATAGTGATGGTTAGCAGGTCCATTTCAACACACCCTCTAAATCTAATTTTGTTTCCACTAAATTACTGCAAAATGATGCCTCATTTACCACTGGCTCTCAGCACGACGATGGTCATTTAATTATCTCTGTCTGTCTCTCTGTCTGTCTCTCTGTCTCTCTGTCTCTCTGTCTCTCTCTCTCTCTCATCTCTCTCTCTCTGCCTGTCTGTCTCTCTCTCTCTCTCTCTCTCTCTCTCTCTCTCTCTCTCTCTCTCTCTCTCTGCATGTCTGTCTGTCTCACTCTCCCTCTATCTCTGTCTGTCTCTCTCTGTCTCTGTCTCTATCCCATCTCTCTGTCTCTCTGTCTCTGTCTCTATCCCATCTGTCTGTCTGTCTGTCTGTCTGTCTGTCTCTCTCTGTCTCTCTATCTCCCATCCATCTCTCTCTCTCTCTCTCTCTCTCTCTCTCTCTCCGTCTCTGTTTTTCTATCAATTCAATTCAATTGAAGGGGCTTTATTGGCATGGGAAACAATGCCAAAGCAAGTGAGGTAGATAATATACAAAGTGAAATAAACAGTTAAAAATAACAGTAAACATTACACATACAGAAGTCAATTCAATTCAATTCAATTCAAGGGCTTTATTGGCATGGGAAACATGTGTTAACATTGCCAAAGCAAGTGAGGTAGATAATATATAAAGTGAATATATAAAGTGAAATAAACAATAAAAATTAACAGTAAACATTACACATACAGAAGTTTCAAAACAATTAAGACATTACAAATGTCATATTATATATATACAGTGTTTTAACAATGTACAAATGGTAAAGGACACAAGATAAAATAAATAACCATAAATATGGGTTGTATTTACAATGGTGTGTTCTTCACTGGTTGCCCTTTTCTCGTGGCAACAGGTCACAAATCTTGCTGCTGTGATGGCACACTGTGGAATTTCACCCAGTAGATATGGGAGTTTATCAAAATTGGATTTGTTTTCGAATTCTTTGTGGATCTGTGTAATCTGAGGGAAATATGTCTCTCTAATATGGTCATACATTGGGCAGGAGGTTAGGAAGTGCAGTCTATCTCTATGTCTCTCTGCCTCTCTGTCTCTCGCATCCCTCTCCCATCTCTCTCCCATCTCTCTCTCTCTTCCTGTTTGTCTGTCTCTTTCTCTCTGTTATCACTCTCTCAGTCGCTACTATTCTATCTGTCTGTCTGTCTGTCTGTCTGTCTGTCTGTCTGTCTGTCTGTCTGTCTGTCTGTCTGTCTGTCTGTCTGTCTGTCTGTCTGTCTGTCTGTCTGTCTGTCTGTCTGTCTGTCTCTCTCTCTCTCTCTCTCTCTCTCTCTCTGTCTTTCTATCAATCAATCAAATTTCAATCAAATGTATTTATAAAGCCCTTCTTACATCAGCTGAACAGAAACCCAGGCTAAAACCCCAAACAGAAAAATATTCAGGTGTAGAAGCTAGAGGTCGACCGATTAATCAGAATGACCTATTAATTAGGTCCAATTTCAAGTTTTCATAACAATCGGAAATCATTATTTTTGGGCGCCGATATGCCGATTTATACCTTAATTTAACTAGGCAAGTCAGTTAAGAACACATTCTTGATGATATTACTAGATATTATCTAGCGTGTCCTGCGTTGCATATAATCTGACTGAGCGTACAAGCATACAAGTATCTACGTATCTGACTGAGCGGTGGTAGGCAGAAGCAGGCGCGTAAACATTAATTCAAACAGGAACGGGTGGGTTAACGTTTTGCCAGCAGCTCTTTGTTGTGTGTCAAGCATTGTGCTGTTTATGACTTCAAGCCTATCAACTCCCCAGATGAGGCTGGTGTAACCGAAGTGAAATTGCTAGCTAGTTAGCGCATGCTAATAGCGTTTCAAACGTCACTCGCTCTGAGCCTTCTAGCCTTCTAGTAGTTGTTCCCCTTGCTCTGCTTGGGTAACGCTGCTTCGATGGTGGCTGTTGTCGTTGTGTTGCTGGTTCGAGCCCAGGGAGGAGTGAGGAGAGGGACGGAAGCTATACTGTTACACTGGCAATACTAAAGTGCCTATGAGAACATCCAATAGTCAAAGGTTAATGAAATACAAATGGTATAGAGTGAAATAGTCCTATAATTCCTATAATAACTACAACCTAAAACTTCTTACCTTGGAATATTGAAGACTCATGTTAAAAGGAACCACCAGCTTTCATATGTTCTCATGTTCTGAGCTTTCTTACATGGCACATATTGCACTTTTACTTTCTTCTCCAACATTTTGTTTTTGCCTTATTTAAACCAAATTGAACATTTTTCATTATTTACTTGAGGCTAAATTGCTTTTATTGATGTATTATATTAAGTTAAAATAAGTGTTCATTCAGTATTGTTGAAATTGTCATTATTACAAATAAATAAATAAAAGTCTGCCTATTAATCGGTATCGGCTTTTTTGGTCCTCCAATGATCGGTATCGGTATCGGCGTTGAAAAATCATAATCGGTCGACCTCTAGTAGAAGCACGGTGGCTAGGAAAAGCTCCCTATAAAGGCCAAAACCTAGGAAGAAACCTAGAGAGGAACCAGGCTATGAGGGTTGGCCAGTCCTCTTCTGGCTGTGCCGGGTGGAGATTATAACAGAACATGTTCAAATGTTCATAGATGACCAGCAGGGTCAGCTACTATACAAATTCTACATACCTTGGCCTAAACATCAGCGCCACAGGTACCTTCCACAAAGCTGTGAACGATCTGAGATACAAGGCAAGAAGGGCCTTCTATTCCATCAAAAGGAACATAAATTCGCCATACTAATTAGGATCTTGCTAAAAACACGTTAATCAGTTATAGAGCCCATTTCCCTTTATGGTTGTGAGGTCTGGGGTCCGCTCACCAACCAAGAATTCACAAAATGGGACAAACACCAAATTGAGACTGCAGAATTCTGCAAAAAAAAATCCTCTGTGTACAACGTAGAACACCAAATAAGGCCTGCAGAGCAGAATTAGGCCGATACCCACTAATCATCAAAATCCAGAAAAGAGCCGTTAAATTCTACAACAACCTAAAAGGAGGTGAAACCTTCCATAACAAGGCCATCACCTACAGAGAGATGAACCTGGAGAATAATCCCCTAAGCAAGCTGGACCCCACAGAGTCCCAGGACAGCAACACAATTAGACCCAACCAAATCATGAGAAAACAAAAAGATAATTGCTTGACACATTGGAAAGAATGAACAAAAAAACAGAGCAAACTAGAATGCTATTTGACGCTAACCAGAGAGTACACAGTGGCAGAATACCTGACCACTGTGACTCACCCAAACCATGTACAGACTCAGTGAGCATAGCCTTGCTATTGAGAAAGGCCGCCGTAGACAGACATGGCTCTCAAGAGAAGACAGGCTATGTGCTCACTGCCCACAAAATGAGGTGGAAACTGAGCTGCAGTTCCTAACCTCCTGTCCAATGTATGACCATATTAGAGACACATATTTCTCTCAGATTACACAGATCCACAAAGAATTCGAAAACAAATCCAATTTGGATAAACTCCCATATCTACTGGGTGAAATTCCACAGTGTGCCATCACAGCAGCAAGATTTGTGACCTGTTGCCACAAGAAAAGGGCAACCAGTGAAGAACAAACACCATTGTAAATACAACCCATATTTATGCTTATTTATT
Organism: Oncorhynchus mykiss; assembly: GCF_013265735.2. Taxonomy (NCBI): domain Eukaryota; kingdom Metazoa; phylum Chordata; class Actinopteri; order Salmoniformes; family Salmonidae; genus Oncorhynchus; species Oncorhynchus mykiss. The sequence continues at coordinate 6,929,411 of NC_050571.1, read as the reverse complement.
TACCCTTGTGTACTTTAACCATTTGTACATCGTTACAACACTGTATATATACATAATATGACATTTGTAATGTCTTTATTCTTTTGTAACTTCTGTATGTGTAATGTTTACTGTTCATTTTTATTGTTTATTTCACTTTTGTATATTATCTACCTCACTTGCTTTGGCAATGTTAACAAATATTTCCCATGCCAATAAAGCACCTTGAATTGAATTGAATTAATAATAATCACAGTGGTTGTAGAGGGTGCAACAGGTCAGCACCTCAGGAGTAAATGTCAGTTGGATTTTCATAGCCGATCATTCAGAGTATCTCTAGGGCACCTGCTGTCTCTAGAGAGTTGAAAACAGCAGGTCTGGGAAAGTAGCACATCCGGTGAACAGGTCAGGGTTCCATAGCCGGAAGGCAGAACAGTTGAAACTGGAGCAGCAGCATGAACAGGTGGACTGAGGACAGCAAGGAGTCATCATGCCAGGTTGTCCTGAGGCATGGTCCTAGGACTCAGGTCCTCCGAGAGAAAGAGAGAGAAAGAGAGAAAAAGAGAGAGAAAGAATTAGAGATATATAACAGACTGACCCTAGCCCCCCGACACAAACTATTGCAGCATAAATACTGGAGGCTGAGACAGGAGGGGTCGGGAGACACTGTGGCCCTGCCCGACGATACCCCCGGACAGGCCAAAAAGACAGGATATAAACCCACCCACTTTGCCAATGCTCAGCCCCCACACAACTAGAGGGATATCTTCAACCACCAACCTACTACACTGAGACAAGACCGAGTTTAGCCCACGAAGATCTCCCTCACTGCACCAACCCGAGGGGGGCGCCAACCCAAATAGAAAGATCACGTCAGTGATTCAACCCACTCAAGTGAAAGCACCTCTCCTAGGGACGGCATGGAAGAGCACCAGTAAGCAAGTCTCTCTCTCTCTCTCTTTGCACATCTCTGTCTGTCTGTCTGTCTGTCTCTCTCTCTCCCCCATCTCTCTCTCTCCCCCATCTCTCTGTCTCTGTCTCTCTCGCTCTCTCTCAATTCAATTCAATTCAATTCAAGGGGCTTTATTGGCATAGGAAACATATGTTAACATTGCCAAAGCAAGTGAAGTAGAAAGTATACAAAAGTGAAGTAAACAATAAAAAATAACAGTTAACATTACACTCACAGAAGTTCCAAAATAATAAATACATTACAAATGTCATACTATATGCAGTTGAAGTCAGAAGTACACATACACTTTAGCCAAATACATTTAAACTCAGTTTTCACAATTCCTGACATTTAATCCTAATAAACATTCCCTGTTTTAGGTCAGTTAGTATTACCACATTAATTTTAAGAACGTGAAATGTCAGAATAATAGTAGAGAGAATGATTTTCTTTCAACACATTCCCAGTGAGTCAGAAGTTTACACTCAATTAGTATTTGGTAGCATTGCCTTAAAATTGTTGAACTTGGGGCAAACGTTTCAGGTAGCCTTCCACAAGCTTCCCACAATAAGTTGGGTGAATTTTGGCCCATTCCTCCTAACAGTTCTAGTGTAACTGTGTCAAGTTTGTAGGCTTTACACTTTTCGCACCAAAGTACGTTCATCTCTAGGATACAGAGGATGAACCAGACTTGTGGAGGTCTACAATATTTTTTCTGAGGTCTTGGCTGATTTCTTTAGATTTTCGTATGATGTCAAGCAAAGAGGCACTGAGTTGAAGGTAGGCCTTGAGATACATCCACAGGTACACCTCCAATTGACTCGTGTTATGTAAATTAGAAACATCTAAAGCCATGACAATTTTCTGGAATTTTCCAAGCTGTTTAGAGGCACAGTCAACTTAGTGTATGTCAAATTCTGACCCACTGGAATTGTGATACAGTGAATTATGAGTGAAATAATCTGTCTGTAAGCAATTGTTGGACAAATTACTTGTGTCATGCACAAAGTAAATGTATATACAGTTGAATTCTGAAGTTTACATTCACTTTGGTTGGAGTCATTAAAACTTGTTTTTCAACCACTCCACAAAATTCTTGTTAACGAACTATAGTTTTGGCAAGTCGGTTAGGACATCTACTTAAAAAAAAATCTACAACGGTGTCTAGACAGAATTTGTATTTGTGGTCCTGGCAACTGGACCTTATTTGGAACACCATTATTTTTGTCTTACTGAGATTTACTCTCAGGGCCCTTGTCTGATAGAATCTGTGCAGAAGATCTAGGTGCTACTGTAGGCAATTCTTGGTTGGGGACAGAAGCACCCGATCAGCAAACAGTAGACATTTGACTTCGGATTCTAGTTGGGTGAGGCCGGGTGCTGCAAACTGTTCTAGTGCCCTTGCCAAATTGTTGATACAGTATATACGTTGAAGTGGGTGGGGCTTAAGCTGTATCTCTGTCTCACCTCCAAGGCCCTGTGGAAAGAAATTTGTGTTTTCATTGACTTTTTTAACCTCATACTTTCTGTTTGTGTACATGGATTTTATGATGCTGTTTGATTTCCCCCCAAACACCACTTTCCATCAACTTGTATAGCACACCCTCATGCCAAATTGAGTCAAAGGCTTTTTTGAAATCAACAAAGCATGAGAAGACTTTGCATTTGTTTTAGTTTGCTTGTTTGTCATTTAGGGTGTGCAGGGTGAATACGTGGTCTGTCGTATGATAATTTGGTGAAAAGACAATTTGACATTTGGTCAGTACGTTGTTTTCACTGAGGAACTGTATGAGTGTGCAGTTAATGATAATGCAGAGGATTTTCCCAAGGTTGCTGGTGACTCATATCCCATGGTAGTTATTGGGGTCATATTTTCCTCCACTTTTGTGGATTGGGGTGATCAGTCCTCGGTTCTAAATATTGGGGAAGATGCCAGAGCAGAGGATGATGTTATAGAGTTTAAGTATAGCCAATTGGAATTTGTTGCCTATATATTTGATCATTTCATTGAGGATACCATCAACACCACAGGCCTTTTTGGGTTGGAGGGTTTTTATTTTGTCCAGTAGTTCATTCAAGGTAATTGGAGAATCCAGTTGGTTCTGGTCTTTAATAGTTGATTCTAAGATTTGTATTTGATCGTGTATATGTTTTTGCTGTTTGTTCTCTGCTATAGAGCCAAGAAGTGTGAGAAGTGGTTTATCCATACATCTCCATTTTGGATAGATAATTATTTGTGTTGTTGTTTGTTTTAGTGTTTTCCAATTTTCCCAGAAGTGGTAAGAGTCTTTTGGATTCTTCAATTACATTGAGCTGATTTCTGATGTGCTGTTCCCTCTTTTTCCATAGTGTATTTCTGTATTGTTTTAGTGATTCACCATAGTGAAGGCGTAGACTCAGGTTTTCCGGGTCTCTATGTTTTTGGTTGTACATGTTTCTCAATTTCTTTCTTCGATTTTTGCATTTTTCATCAAACCATTTGTCATTGTTGTCCATTTTCTTCCTTTTTCTTTTTGAGATTTTTAGATTTGATGGGGAAGCTGAGAGGTCAAATATACTGTTAAGATGTTCTACTGCCAAGTTTACACCTTCACTATTACAGTGGAGAATTATGTCCCAGAAGTTGTCTAAAAGAGATTGAATTTGTTGTTGCATAATTGTTTTTGGTAGGTTTCTAAACTACATTCCATCTGTAGCATTTCTTAATGTTACTCAGTTCCTTTGGCTTTGATGTCTCATGATTGAGTATTGCTCTGTTCAGGTAGACTGTGCTTTTGCTGTGGTTTGATAAGGGTGTCAGTGGGCTGACTGTGAACGCTCTGAGAGACTCTGGATTGAGGTCAGTGATAAAGTTGTCTACAGTACTACTGCCAAGAGATGAGCGATAGGTGTACCTTAAGAGTCCCCTCGACGCCTACCATTGGCTATGTACATACCCAGGGTGCGAAAGAGCTACAGGAGTTGTGACCCTTTTTAGCCAAGTTGTCATAGTTGTGCCTAGTCTCTTCACAATCTCCAAGTCCAGAACAGACTATGGGAGGCACACAGTACTACATAGAGCCATGACTACATGGAACTCTATTCGACAGTACTACATAGAGCCATGACTACATGGAACTCTATTCCACAGTACTACATAGAGCCATGACTACATGGAACTCTATTCCACAGTACTACATAGAGCCATGACTACATGGAACTCTATTCCACAGTACGACATAGAGCCATGACTACAAGGAACTCTATTCCACAGTACTACATAGAGACATGACTACATGGAACTCTATTCCACATCAAGTAACTGACGCGAGCGGTAAAATTAGATTTAAAAAACAGATCAACAGATTATGGAACAACGGGGACTGTGAAGCAACACAAACAATGGCACAGACGTATGCACACACACACACACACACACGCACGCACGCACGATAACATACGCACGACTCACACACACATGGATTATATATTGTAGATATATGGTAGTGGTGGAGTAGGTGCCCGAGGGCAAACAGTGTGTTGTGAAATCTGTGAATGTATTGTAAGGTTTAAAAATAGTATAAACTGCCTTAATTTTGCTGGACCCCAGGAAGAGTAGCTGCTGCCTTGGCTTATTGAGATCCATAATAAGTACAAATTACTATTACTATTGAGACTCCCACACATTTCTAATTAATCAGAATTCTAAATGTTATGCATCTCTTATCTTATCTGAGTCTTCGTATTGCATCTCTTATCTTCTCTGAGTCTTCGTATTGCATCTCTCATCTTCTCTGAGTCTTCGTATTGCATCTCTTATCTTCTCTGAGTCTTCGTATTGCATCTCTCAACTTCTCTGAGTCTTCATATTGCATCTCTCATCTTATCTGAGTCTTCGTATTGCATCTCTCATCTTATCTGAGTCTTTGTATTGCATTTCTTATCTTCTCTGAGTCTTCGTATTGCATCTCTTATCTTCTCTGAGTCTTCGTATTGCATCTCTCATCTTCTCTGAGTCTTCGTATTGCATCTCTCATCTTCTCTGAGTCTTCGTATTGCATCTCTCATCTTCTCTGACTCTTCGTATTGCATCTCTTATCTCCTCTGAGTCTTCGTATTGCATCTCTCATCTTATCTGAGTCTTCGTATTGCATCTCTCATCTTCTCTGAGTCTTCGTATTGCATCTCTCATCTTCTCTGTGTCTTCGTATTGCTCTAATCTAGGTTGTTCCTAAAGCATAAAAACCAACATTTAAAGTTTATTTTGTGATGGAGGGATGGAGAGATGAAGGGATGAAGGGATGGAGGGATGGAGGAATGGAGGAATGAAGGGATGGAGGGAGGGAGGGATGGAGAGATGAAGGGATGAAGGGATGGTGGAATGGAGGAATGAATGGATGGAGGGATGGAGGGATGGAGGGATGGAGGAATGGAGGAATGAAGGGATGAAGGGATGGAGGGATGAAGGGATGGAGGCACTCTAGTTGTTTCACCGTAATCGTAACCAGGAATAAATGCTAGAGAAAAACAGACCCGATAAGACAAGACAAGCAGAAGCACAAGCATCGACCACGATACAAGATAAAATATACCCAAAACACAGTTCATTATCAAATCTATTATGCTCTGGTGTTGGAATGAAGAGCCTCCCCCAGTAGAGGTAGCTACGTGGAGACACATCGTATTCATTAACTCTAGGTGAGATGCTGAAATTGACTGTTCTAATTAAAACATGTAGAGGCATATAATAATAATGAACCATCAGCCTGGGATACTGAGACACTGAGACCAGGACACAACTGAACCATCAGCCTGGGATACAGAGACACTGAGACCAGGACACAACTGAACCATCAGCCTGGGATACTAAGACACTGAGACCAGGACATGACTGAACCATCAGCCTGGGATACTGAGACACTGAGACCAGGACATGACTGAACCATCAGCCTGGGATACTGAGACACTGAGATCAGGACACAACTGAACCATCAGCCTGGGATACTGAGACACTGAGACCAGGACATGACTGAACCATCAGCCTGCGATACTGAGACACTGAGACCAGGACATGACTGAACCATCAGCCTGGGATACTGAGACACTGAGACCAGGACATGACTGAACCATCAGCCTGCGATACTGAGACACTGAGACCAGGACATGACTGAACCATCAGCCTGGGATACAGAGACACTGAGACCAGGACATGACTGAACCATCAGCCTGGGATACAGAGACACTGAGACCAGGACATGACTGAACCATCAGCCTGGGATACAGAGACACTGAGACCAGGACATGACTGCATTAGCTGCCTGTCCATTCCCTGTGTGGCTTTCTCTTTTTGTGAAGAGTGACATTGAAGAGGGGTATTGTTATTCTCAATATCGCTATGGTTACATTTTTCCAGCGGAACTTCAATTATTCAAATGGTAAAAAACGTCATTGCATGCTGTGAATAAATTAGATAAATGCACACGTTCCATAATATGTTGCTATCATCATCATCCACTTAACCACGCTTGTCTATGTGATTATTAACACAGCTGTGTTAGTAGAATTTCTGCTTCTCCCAGTGATTGTTATGACTGCTGTGTTAGTAAAATTGATAACAGTTATCACAAACATTATTAACACACTAATTTCTCCAAAAGTTGAATTGCTCAGGGACACATAACACCAACACACCAATATCTCCAAATATAGAATTGATCGGGGACAGAAAAATTAACACAAACATCTCATCCCCAGACACTGTTGTCCATCTTCTCCTCTCCTCTATCATCTCATCCCCAGAAACTGTTGTCCATCTTCTCCTCAAACATCTCCTCCCCATACACTGTTGTCCATCTTCTCCTCAAATATCTCATCCCCAGACACTGTTGTCCATCCTCTCCTCTCCTCCAACATCTCATCCCCATACACTGTTGTCCATCTTCTCCTCCAACATCTCATCCCCAGACACTGTTGTCCATCCTCTCCTCCCCTCTATCATCTCATCCCCAGACACGGCTGTCCATCCTCTCCTATCCTCTAACAGTCTTTTCTCTACCATGTCCATCCTCTCCTCTAACATCTCATCCCCAGACACTGCTGTCCATCCTCTCCTATCCTCTAACAGTCTTTTCTCTACCATATCCATCCTCTCCTCTCCTCTAACAGTCTTTTCTCTACCATGTCCATCCTCTCCTCTAACAGTCTTTTCTCTACCATGTCCATCCTCTCCTCTAACAGTCTTTTCTCTACCATATCCATCCTCTCCTCTAACATCTCATCCCCAGACACTGCTGTCCATCCTCCTCTCCCTCTTTTTTTCCACTGGATCCTGTCAGGACTTGACACATCGTTAGAATGCACCAACATGTCTCCATATTTCTCTCTCTGGTCAGTGGATAATCTCTCTCCAAAGGACACAGGGAGGCCAGATGCTTGTTTACTCATTCTCTCTCTCTCTCTCTCTATGTGTCAAACTAACAGGAGCTGTGTCTAGGATGGAGCGATGGGGGGATGGAGGAATGGAGGGATGGAGGGATGGAGGGATGGAGGGATGAAGGGATGGAGGGATGAAGGGATGGAGGAATGGAGGGATGGAGGAATGGAGGGATGGAGGGATGGAGGGATGGAGGGATGAAGGGATGGAGGGATGGAGGGATGAAGGGATGGAAGGATGAAGGGATGGAAGGATGAAGGGATGGAGAAATGGAGGGATGGAGGGATGAAGGGATGGAGGGATGAAGGGATGGAGGGATGGAGGGATGAAGGGATGGAAGGATGAAGGGATGGAGGAATGGAGGGATGAAGGGATGGAGGAATGGAGGAATGGAGGGATGAAGGGATGGAGGGATGGAGGGATGAAGGGACAGAGGGATGAAGGGATGGAGGAATGGAGGGATGAAGGGGTGGAGGGATGAAGGGATGGAGGGATGGAGGGATGAAGGGATGGAGGGATGGAGGAATGGAGGGATGAAGGGATGGAGGGATGGAGGGATGAAGGGATGGAGGGATGAAGGGATGGAGGAATGGAGGGATGAAGGGATGGAGGAATGGAGGGATGAAGGGATGGAAGGATGAAGGGATGGAGGAATGGAGGGATGAAGGGATGGAGGAATGGAGGGATGGAGGAATGGAGGGATGAAGGGATGGAGGGATGAAGGGATGGAGGGATGGAGGGATGAAGGGACAGAGGGATGAAGGGATGGAGGAATGGAGGGATGAAGGGGTGGAGGGATGAAGGGATGGAGGGATGAAGGGATGGAGGGATGGAGGAATGGAGGGATGAAGGGATGGAGGGATGGAGGGATGAAGGGATGGAGGGATGAAGGGATGGAGGAATGGAGGGATGAAGGGATGAAGGAATGGAGGGATGAAGGGATGGAGGGATGAAGGGATGGAGGAATGGAGGGATGGAAGGATGAAGGGATGGAGGAATGGAGGGATGAAGGGATGGAGGAATGGAGGGATGAAGGGATGGAGGAATGGAGGGATGAAGGGATGGAGGGATGAAGGGATGGAGGAATGGAGGGATGGAAGGATGAAGGGATGGAGGAATGGAGGGATGAAGGGATGGAGGAATGGAGGGATGAAGGGATGGAGGAATGGAGGGATGAAGGGATGGAGGGATGGAGGAATGGAGGGATGAAGGGATGGAGGGATGGAGGAATGGAGGGATGAAGGGATGGAGGGATGAAGGGATGGAGGAATGGAGGGATGAAGGGATGGAAGGATGAAGGGATGGAGCGATGGGGGGAAAGAGGGATGTAGGGATGAAGGAATGGAGGAATGGAGGGATGAAGGGATGCAGGAATGGAGGGATGGAAGGATGAAGGGATGGAGGAATGGAGGGATGAAGGGATGGAAGGATGAAGGGATGGAGGAATGGAGGGATGAAGGGATGGAAGGATGAAGGGATGGAGGAATGGAGGGATGAAGGCATGGAGGAATGGAGGGATGAAGGGATGGAAGGATGAAGGGATGGAGGAATGGAGGGATGAAGGGATGGAGGGATGGAGGGATGAATGGATGGAGGAATGGAGGGATGGAGGAATGGAGGGATGAAGGGATGGAGGCTCTCTTGTTGTTTCTCCGTGATCATAACCAGTAATTAGCCCTCTCCCTGGACAGAGGTAGGGAACATCATTACCACATACACACACACACACACACACACACACACACACACACACACACACACACACACACACACACACACACACACACACACACACACACACACACACACACACACAGTGAATCCCCAGGACTTGTGAAATGTTGGTGTGTAACAAGTGCAGAGTGGAAGTGATTCAGTCCCTTGACTGTGTCCCAAATGGCTCCTCATTCACTGTGTTGTACAGTACTGTTGCCCAGGGCCCATATGGGACTGGATAGGGCATATGGTGCTATTTGGGACAGCTCCTTGAGTCAGATATCTCTTCCTGTAATGGCAACCAAAGTTATGTCAAACTTCACCTCCTCGTTCACCTCCTTCCTCGTCTTCCTCCTCCTCGTCTCCCTCCTCCTCGTCTTCCTCCTCGTCCACCTCCTTCCACGTCTTCCTCCTCCTCGTTCACCTCCTTCCTCGTCTTTCTCCTCCTCGTTCACCTCCTTCCTCATATTCCTTCATCCTCGTTCACCTCCTTCCTCGTCTTCCTCCTCCTCGTTCACCTCCTTCCTCGTCTTCCTCCTCCTCGTTCACCTCCTTCCTCATATTCCTCCTCCTCGTTCACCTCCTTCCTCGTCTTCCTCCTCCTCGTCCACCTCCTTCCACGTCTTCCTCCTCCTCGTTCACCTCCTTCCTCGTCTTCCTCCTCCTCGTTCACCTCCTTCCTCATATTCCTCCTCCTCGTTCACCTCCTTCCTCGTCTTCCTCCTCCTCGTTCACCTCCTTCCTCGTCTTCCTCCTCCTCGTTCACCTCCTTCCTCGTCTTCCTCCTCCTCGTTCACCTCCTTCCTCGTCTTCCTCCTCCTCGTTCACCTCCTTCCTTATCTACCTCCCTCACTCCGAAGATGAAGATGTATAAATCAATAGGAAAGTTGGAAGTACTGAACACGGAAATGGTTCCAAGCAGTCATTTTTTTCAGCAGAGGACTAGGGTTCTCAAATCATCATTTTCACGACTCCTTATGACAGTTGATCTGACCAAGAGAGGGCAGCATGGTGTTGTTGTTTTGTATGGAGAGTGGGATGGTGATGCTACAAATTCACGGGGCATGCAGGCTAGGCAGAGAGCGGTCTGCTGCAGTGAGTGAATGAAAAGCATGTGGAGATATAACTGCCCAGTGAGTGACAGGGGGAAGCTACACTGATCAACATTGATCCTTCAGCTCCGACCCTGAGCCTCCTTCTGCCCTTTCTGCCTCCACCGTGGCTATCATTGTATTATCAGCCTGCATGATGGCATTATGGCACATATGGTTCTCCTTATATATACAATACACAGGGTGACTGACAAACGGCACCCTATTTACTAGTTAGGGCCTATACGTCTCTTGACAAAAGTAGTGCACTGCCTGGGTCATTCTATTTACTAGTTAGGGCCTATACGTCTCTTGACAAAAGTAGTGCACTACCTGGGTCATTCTATTCACTAGTTAGGGCCTATACGTCTCTTGTCAAAAGTAGTGCACTGCCTGGGTCATTCCAGTCACTAGTTAGGGCCTTTACGTCTCTTGACAAAAGTAGTGCACTTTCCTGGTCACTCTATTTACTAGGGTACCAGTGAGGATTTCCTACACTGGACAACTTGTTACAGCTGTTGATAAGGGGCTCCCGAGTGGTGCAGCAATCTAAGGCACTCCATCTCAGTGCTCGAGGCGTCACTGCAGTCCCTGTTTCGAATCCAGGCTGTTTCACATCCGGTCGTGATTGGGAGTCCCATAGGGCAGCGCACAATTGGCCCGGTGTCTTGGTTTTGCCATGGTAGGCCCTCATTGTAAATAAGAATTTGTAATTAACTGACTTACTAAATTAAAATCATAAATCAGCCATTGATCATAATCAGTAGTCATTGCATTAAGATGTAGCTAAGTGGACAGCTTTTTGTAAAGAAATGTTGTAAATGCATATTGTAACTGCATAACATTTCATGTCTCCTTATGTTACAGGGTGGAAAACAGCTTTCCTGCTCACACAAATCCAAAATAATGTGTGCATTGCAAACCCAAAATGCTTCTAACTGAAAGAGTCAAAATAGTCAAAAAAGAGTCAAAAACTATAATTGATAACGTCATAAGTATGCACAATACTTGTTGGATGTGCATTTGGTGTCCAGCTGATTAGTTATGCTGCGATATTTTCCCACATTATCATCTGATTCAGGAAGGAATTTATGTAAAAAAGTCAAAGTGCTGGAAAGAAGGTGTTTGAGAGGAAATGTCCAGAATACTTTGGTGTATCATTCGTTATGCAGGTGAAGACGGTTGTGCCTGGATCCACGTTGGATCTAATATCCCTTTGTGACTTGATGTTGATCCTCTGTTGTAAGTCTGCTTGATTTACAGCAGGGTCTCGCTAGATTTAACAGACAAAGCATCAAGGAAATGAGTTCATGTTTTCACGTGTTTTTTTTTTTGGCACGTATGTGGGTTTTTTTTGGACATAGAGTCTACTGCGTGTGAATTGTGTGAGATAGACTGTTGCGCAACACACAACGCTCTTCCTGTTAATTAATGTAGAAATAATGACAACAAATGACATAGTCTAGTGGGCTTATATACAATATCATCTGGTGCATTTTTTTGTTGGTGGGGGGAAATATACAAAAAAACAATACAAGGGGCTTGAAGTAGCTTACTTGAGCTTGAATTTGGAGCTCAGTACTAGCATAGTTCAACCTTCAAAAATACATTTCCTCAACTTGGTGATTAAAAAGTTGTGGCAATTATTGAAGCCAATTTACAAGTTCTCTTGCTCCCTTATAAATTATATTTTTTTTAAATCTGTTTTTGTGAAACATGTGGCCTTTTCATGTGTTTTCCCGCAGCTTCAATTGAAGGGTGTTGCGATACTCCGTTACGGTAAAACCACCCGTGGTTCTAATGAGGAGGACGTCACACAACGTTGGCTTCAACTTGGAGTTCCATACAAAATCCTTCCATTAACAAAGGAACCTGTTTTTTTTTTTGGTCACTTTCACATTCTAAAAAGTCAATGGTGAGATTAATGCTACTGCTATTTATGGTTTGTTTACAAGTGCCTGCATCAGTCACATTTTTTAAATATATATTTTTTTATTTGACCTTTATTTAACCTCTATGGGATCGGTGTCCTCCGCCGTGGCACGGTTGAGCTAACGCAGGCTAATGTCATTAGCATGAGGTTGTAAGTAACAAGAACATTTCCCAGGACATAGACATATCTGATATGGGCAGAAAGCTTACATTCTTGTTAATCTAACTGCACTGTCCACTCCCGATCACAGCCGGTTGTGATACAGCCAGCATTCATCTTAAAGTGGTAATGGTTGAATTTTTTTGTACACTTTTTGCATGCTTTTTTGGGGGAGGGGTTGTATATTAGGCCCTATATGAACAATTGTATCAATTATACAATTGTATAACATTAAGGTCAATAAATAAATAAATAAATTACAATAAAGTGCTTGAACAAGTCCTTGAATGTCCTTGAACGTGACTTGACAATGTCCTTATGAACCCTGATTTACAGGATGTCTGTTGTTGTAGAGGTGCAGTTATGGGAATATTTGCCTATATTCACTTTTATTTTCTCTAAGCACACATGTGAAACTGCATGAAAATCATTTTTATTTTTGTTTCAAACTGTTTTGAAATGTTATACAAATTTGACACATTGGACACTTTAAAAAACAAAATAGGCAATAGGAATTCCATTTGGGATGCAACCACATAAATAGTAACTAATCTATTCTGAATTGGACTTGGGGATAAATCGGTAGATATGTCAGGAACCATCAGGACATTCATATCTACATTTGAAATGATCTCATCTCAGTATTTTATAGAGCACATCATACAGAGTCCTATGATCTTGATGTGCCTATAGCTAAGGGACAATGGTATACTATGCTGACAAACAATAGAAATGCAATGTTGATTTATACACTCTTTTTTTATAAGAAATAATCTAAAAGGGTTCTTTGTCTGTCCCCATAGGAGAACCCTTGTTGGGTCGAGGTGAACCTTTTGGATCCAAGTAGACCGTTTTGGGTTCCATGTAGAACCCTACATTTGGACATTTTAGTCTTTTAGTAGACACTCTTATCCAGAGCGACTCACAGGAGCAATTCGGGTTAAGTGCCTTGCTCAAGGGCACAATGACAGATTTTTCACCTAGTCAGCTGAGGGATTTCAACCATCAACCTTTCAGTTACTGAACCAATACTCTTAACCTCTAGGCTAACTGCCGCTATGGTACCCACAATGGTTCTACCTGGAACGAAAAAGGGTTCCTCAATGGGGAGAGCAGAAGAACCCTTTTGGAACCCTTTCTTCTAAGATTGTAGAGTATATTTCTTACATTTTAAATAATTCCATTTTATATCTCTGTGAATCAGCAAAATTCCCATATGATGACAACTCTGTTTGCCTACAATAGCAAAGACCACTTTCCTTCCAATCCTCCAATCCTCCAATCCTTCCAACCTTCCAATCTTCCAACCCTCCAATCCTTCCAACCTTCCAACCCTCCAACTTTCCGATCCTCCAACCTTCCAACCCTCCAACCTTCCGATCCTCCAACCTTCCAACCCTCCAATCTTCCCATCCTCCAACCTTCCGATCCTCCAACCTTCCAACCCTCCACTCTTCCCATCCTCCAACCTTCCAACCCTCCAATCTTCCCATCCTCCAACCCTCCACATACTTCCGAGGAAGACAAACATAGAAAAAGAAAAAAGAAACACATTTCAGGTAAAATCTATAATCAAGATGCCTCGTCCCACCCCCTCCAGTGCAGCCAATTGGTATTCTGAAGGATCCTCTGCCCCCTATTGCGTTACCAATCTCTTAGCAGGAAGGAGGGAGAAGAGGACGCTAAGCCTCAGGATGGAAAATGCAGAGCTATGGATTAATGACCAGTAGAACACATAAAAACCGAGAGAGGGTTTATACTGTATATATCACTACAAAGTAGCACGTTCGACTGGGAGACTGGATCTCTATCTATCTACGGGGCGGTCGGAAAGTATTCAGACCCTTTGTCTTGTTACGTTACAGCCTTGTTCTAAAATCGATTCAATTATAATTTTTCCTCATCAATCTACCCCATAATGACAAAGCAAAATTAGGGTTTTTAGAATTTTCCAAAAAGTATTGAATATAAAACATAGAAATACCTTATTTTACATAAGTATTCAGACCCGTTGCTATGAGACTCTAAATTAAGCTCAGCTGCATCCTGTTTCCATTGATCATCCTTGAGATGTTTATACAACTTGATTGGAGTCCATCTGGGGTAAATTCAATTGATTCGACATGATTTGGAAAGGCACACATCTGTCTATATAAAGTCCCACAATTGACAGTGCATGTCAGAGCAAAAACCAAGCCATGAGGTTGAAGGAATTGTCCGTAGAGCTCCGAGACAGGATATTGTTGAGGTGCAGAAGATCCCTAAGAACACAGTGGCCTCCATCATTCTTAAACGGAAGACGTTTTAATAAGGCTGCAACGTACAAAAATATGGAAGAAGTCAAAGGGTCTGAATCCCAACGCAATGTAGATGGGTATGTTATGGCGGTGAATGTTGGCAGCCAGGCAGGCAGGCATGCACTTAGGTAGACAGGCTTGCAGACAGACAGACAGGCTTGCAGACAGACAGACAGGCAGACAGACAGACAGACAGACAGACAGACAGACAGACAGACAGACAGACAGACAGAAAGGCTTGCAGACAGGCTTGCAGACAGACAGACAGACAGACAGGCAGACAGACAGACAGACAGACAGACAGACAGACAGACAGACCGACAGAAAGGCTTGCAGACAGGCTTGCAGACAGGCTTGCAGACAGACAGACAGGCTTGCAGACAGGCTTGCAGACAGACAGACAGGCTTGCAGACAGACAGACAGACAGACAGACAGACAGACAGACAGGCTTGCAGACAGACAGACAGGCAGACAGGCAGGCAGGCAGACAGACAGACAGACAGACAGACAGACAGACAGGCAGGCAGGCAGACAGACAGACAGACAGGCTTGCAGACAGACAGACAGACAGTCAGGCTTGCAGGCAGACAGACAGACAGACAGGCAGGCAGACAGACAGACAGGCAGGCAGGCAGGCAGGCAGAAGGTCAAAGCCCTGATGTATGGATACTATTCACTACTGAATAATCCTTCTTGGTTTCCAAGGCCTCGTTTCTTTCCATACATGACCACACAGTACAGTCTGTACAGCCTTTCTGTCAGTGGCTTGCTGCTGGTTGCTATTGATTTGCCAGGTTATTGCTGCTAGCTAATTAATTATGACATAGTCAAAGTGGGAACCTTAAGAGGGAATAAGTTTCAAGGTTTTTAAAGTCGTGAGTAAAATACTGGCTACAACTTTGAGTGCATTTTTGTATATATTGCATTGCCTAATTGTAAGTATGTACTGTAGATGGTATCAGGGTGAACGGGCCGTGGCTCGGGTGGCTGAGGTCCTTGATGGTCTTCTAGATGGTATCAGGGTGAACGGGCCGTGGCTCAGGTGGCTAAGGTCCTTGATGATCTTCCAGATGGTATTGGCGTGAACGGGCCGTGGCTCGGGTGGCTAAGGTCCTTGATGATCTTCTAGATGGTATCGGGGTGAACGGGCCGTGGCTCGGGTGGCTGAGGTCCTTGATGATCTTCTAGATGGTATCGGGGTGAACGGGCCGTGGCTCGGGTGGCTAAGGTCCTTGAGGATCTTCTTGGCCTTCATGTGACACAGAGTGTTGTAGATGTCCTGGAGGACAGGCAATGTGCCCCCAGTGAAGCTTTGGGCTAACCGCACCAGTCTCTTGAGAGCCCTGTTTTTGCGGGCTGTGCAACTACCATACTAGGTGTTGAAACAGATTAAAGGTGCATCTGTAGCCTCCCAAGTGGCACAGCCATCCAAGGCATCCGTGTATCCGAGGCGTCACTAAAGATCCGGGTTTGATACCGGGCTGTGTCGCAGCCGGCCTCGACTTGGAGACACGAGGCGCCAATTGCCTCAGCGTCGTCCAGATTAGGGGAGGGTTTGGTTGGCCAGGAGGTCCTTGTCCCATCACAATCTAGCGAATCCGGGCGCATGCACGCTGACACGGTCGCCAGGTGTACGGTGTTTCCTCCGACACACTGGTGCGGCTATCTTCCGGGTTAAGCGAGCAGTGTGTCAAGAAGCAGTGCGGCTTGTTTCGGAGGACGCATGTTTCAAGAACTTCACCTCTCCCGAGTCCGTACGGGAGTTGCAGTGATGGGACAAGACTGTAACTAACAGTTGGGGAGAAAAGGAGTTTAAGAAGTAAAAAAATTAAAAATAAAATAGCAACTATTTACTAAATAACCTGAAGTAAAAAAAATACCTAAATGAATACAAACTTAAAATAAAAAAAGAGGAAAATATAAAAATGATGAATAATTAAAGAGGATTTTATTGGCTGAATTTCTTTAACCTTCTTTGCCACATTGACCATTTCAGTTTGTCAGTGATGTGTACGCCGAGGATCTTGAAGCTTTTCACCTTCTCCACCGCGGTCCCGTCGTTGTGGATGGGGGGGGGGGGGGGGGGGGGGTCCTTTCTCTGTTGTCTCCTGAAGTCCAAGATCACCTCCTTCATTTTGTTGATGTTGAGGGAGAGGGTGTTTTCCTGGCACCACTCCCTCCAGGGCCCTCACCTCCTCCCTGTAGACTGTATCATCATTGCTGGTAATCAGGTCTGTTTTGTCATCTGCAAACTTGATTGAGTTGGACACGTGCATGGCATACTGTCATGGGTGAACAGGGAGTACCGGAGAGGGCTGAACACACACCCTTGTACATTGAAGTGAAGGTGTTGTTACCTACATTCACCACATGGGGTCGGGCTCTCAGAAGGTCCAGGTTTCAGACCCCGGGCCCTGAGCTCAGTGATGAGCTTTGATGGCGTTGAAGGCTGAGCTGTAGTTGATGAATGGCATTTTTACATATGTATTTCTCTTGTCCAGATGTGATAGGGCAGTGAACAGTGCTATGGTGATTGCGTCATCCGTGGATCAAATCAAAGTGTATTTGTCACGATGTGCCGAATATAACAGGCGTAGGTAGACCTTACAGTGAAATGCTTACTTACAAGCCCTTAACCAACAGTGGAATGTTTAAGTAAAAAATAGGTATTAGTTAAACAATAGATCAGTAAAGAATAGAGGTCGACCGATTATGATTGTTCAAGGACGATACCGATACTGATACCAAAAAAAAAGCCGATACCGATCAATCGGACAATTTTTTATTTATTTATATATATATATTTGTAATAATGACAATTACAACAATACTGAATGAACACTTTTAGTTTTACTTAATATAATACATAAATAAAATCAATTTTGTCTCTAATAAATAATGAAACATGTTCAATTTGGTATAAATAACGCAAAAACAAAGTGTTGGTGAAGAAAGTAAAAGTGCAATATGTGCCATGTAAAAAGCTAACCTTTAAGTTCCTTGCTCAGAACATGAGAAGATATGAAAGCTGGTGGTTCCTTTTAACATGAGTCTTCAATATTCCCAGTTAAGAAGTTTTAGGTTGTAGTTATTATAGGAATATTTCTCTCTATACCATTTGTATTTCATATACCTATAACTATTGGATGTTCTTATAGGCACTTTAGTATTTCCAACCTAATCTCGGGAGTTGATGCTTGAAGCACAGCAAAGAGCTTCTGGCAAACGCAGGCAAAGTGCTGTTTGAATGAATGCTTACGAGCCTGCTGCTGCCTACCACCGCTCAGTCGGACTGCTCTATCAAATATTAAATCATAGACTTAATTATAATATAATAAACACACAGAAATATGAGCCTTAGGTCATTAATATGGTCAAAACCAGAAACGATAATTTTGAAAACAAAATGTTTATTCTTTCAGTGAAATATGGAACCGTTACGTATTTTATCTAACAGGTGGCATCCATCAGTCTAAATATTGTTGCTTCATTGCACAACCTTTAATGTTATGTCATAATTGTGTACAATTCTGGCAAATGATTTGCGGTCTTTGTTAGGAAGAAATGGTCTTCACACAGTTCGCAACGAGTCAGGCGGCCCAAACAGCTGCATATACCCTGACTCAAGTGACACAATTTCCCTAGTTAAAAGAAATTCATGTTAGCAGGCAATATTAACTAAATATGCATGTTTAAAAATATATACTATTTTAAGAAAGGCATTGATGTTTATGGTTAGGTACACATTGGTGCAATGACAGTGCTTTCTTCACAAATGCACTTGTTAAATCATCACCCATTTGGTGAAATAGGCTGTGATTCGATGATAAATTAACAGGCACCGCATTGATTATATGCAACGCAGGACAAGCTAGATAAACTAGTAATGTCATCAACCATGTGTAGTTAACTAATGATTATGTTAAGATTGATAGTTTTTTATAAGATAAGTTTAATGCTAGCTAGCAACTTACCTTGGGTCCTTTCTGCACTCGCTTAACAGGTGTTCAGCCTGCCACGCAGTCTCCTCGTGGAGTGCAATGTAATCGGTCATAATCATCGTCCAAAAATGCTCATTACCGATTGTTATGAAAACTTGAAATTGGCCCTAATTAATCGGCCATGCCGATTAATCGGTCGAGCTCTAGTAAAGAAATACAAAATAAATAAAAAACAGTAAAATGACAGTGAAAATAACAATAGCGAGGCTATATTCAGGTGGTACTGGTACAGAGTCAATGTGCGTGGGCACCGGTTAGTCAGGCTAATTGAGGAAATATGTACATGTCGGTATATATATATGGTTAAAGTGACTATGCATAAATGATAAACAGAAAGTAGCAGCAGCGTAAAAGAGGGGGTTGGTGGGTGGGGGGTAGCGGGACACAATGCAAATAGTCCAGGTAGCCAATGTGCGGGGACACCGGTTAGTTGGGCTAAATGAGATACTATGTATGTAAACGTGTAGTTAAGGTGACTCTGTTGGGGGCAGTATTCTAATTGTAGTGGGTTTAGGTTGTCTGGTGGAGGTGATATGATCCTTAACACACTTCAATGTCTTTACTCACGTTGGCCGTAGAGAACGAGAGCACACAGTCCTCGTGAGCGGCGTTGGCTCGTGACGGCGGCACTGTGTTTTTCTCTGAGCGGGTGTTTCGGGAGAAAGGCTTCTGTGTCCATGACGTGGCTGGTTTTCCCTTTATGATCTGTGATTGTCTGGAGTGACTGACACATACGTCTTAGGTATGAGCCGTTGAATTGCTCTGTCATTTTGCCTGTTTTATTGCCTTATGGAGGGCATTGCTTATGGAGGGCATTGTTGGACTGTTTTACTGCCTTATGGAGGGCATTGATGGACTGTTTTACTGCCTTATGGAGGGCATTGGTGGACTGTTTTACTGCCTTATGGAGGGCATTGATGGACTGTTTTACTGCCTTATGGAGGGCATTGCTGGACTGTTTTACTGCCTTATGGAGGGCATTGCTGGACTGTTTTACTGCCTTATGGAGGGCATTGCTGGACTGTTTTACTGCCTTATGGAGGGCATTGCTGGACTGTTTTACTGCCTTATGGAGGGCATTGCTGGACTGTTTTACTGCCTTATGGAGGGCATTGCTGGACTGTTTTACTGCCTTATGGAGGGCATTGTTGGACTGTTTTACTGCCTTATGGAGGGCATTGCTGGACTGTTTTACTGCCTTATGGAGGGCATTGCTGGACTGTTTTACTGCCTTATGGAGGGCATTGATGGACTGTTTTACTGCCTTATGGAGGGCATTGATGGACTGTTTTACTGCCTTATGGAGGGCATTGCTGGACTGTTTTACTGCCTTATGGAGGGCATTGCTGGACTGTTTTATTGCCTTATGGAGGGCATTGCTTATGGAGGGCATTGCTGGACTGTTTTACTGCCTTATGGAGGGCATTGCTGGACTGTTTTACTGCCTTATGGAGGGCATTGCTGGACTGTTTTACTGCCTTATGGAGGGCATTGATGGACTGTTTTACTGCCTTATGGAGGGCATTGTTGGACTGTTTTATTGCCTTATGGAGGGCATTGCTGGACTGTTTTACTCGCCCATGTTCCCAGTCACCTTGCTGTGGTTAAATGTGGTGGTTCACACTTTCAGTTCTGCGCAAAAGCAAAATGTTCTTATCATCATAGTGGGAACAACATCGTCTATGCACTTCCTGATGAGCTCAGTCACCGAGTCAATGTACACACCAATGATATTCTCAGAGGCAACCCGGAACATATACCAGTCTGCATAATCAAAACAATCTTGAAACATAGATTGACCAACATTGAACAGTCCCAACCACAGGTATATCCTGTTTAAGTTTCTGCCTGTAGGAGGGGAGGATCAGAATGGAGGCATGATCTGATTAGCCAAAGGGAGGGCGGAGGAGGGCCTTGTATTCCAAACTACTAAAAGCTAGCCATATTTCACTGTCAGTCAGAACACAACTCAAACTGTAGCTAAGAAAACAGTGCAGTGTGCAAATACATGCTTGCTAGCATCAGAAAAACTCACCAGTTTGGATCATCGAGAATATATCCCAGCGAATTTTCTTTATTTTTCAGCTTCAGACCAGTGCCTATTTCTCACCTAAAACATAGTTGTTTGTTTTAATATGAGAGATAGGTATACAGTGCATTTGGAAAGTATTCAGACCCCTTGACTTGTTCTACATTTTGTTACATTTTGTTACGTTGCAGCCTCATTCTAAAATGGATTCAATCGTTTTTTTTTCCCTCATCAATCTACACACTTTACTTGTTAATCACTGACAAGTTAGTGCTCTATACTGCTCTATACAGTGGCAAGAAAGAATATGT
This sequence comes from Oncorhynchus mykiss, assembly GCF_013265735.2. Taxonomy (NCBI): domain Eukaryota; kingdom Metazoa; phylum Chordata; class Actinopteri; order Salmoniformes; family Salmonidae; genus Oncorhynchus; species Oncorhynchus mykiss. The sequence goes on along the minus strand of NC_050571.1, from coordinate 6,908,530 downwards.
GAACCCTTTGGAATTACCTAGATTTCTGCGTGAATTGGTCATCAGATTTGATCTGTTCTTCATCTAAGACACAACAAGAGCCAAACATAGTGTGCTTAAACTAATAACACACAAATTAATGTATTGTTCTTGTCTACATTGAATAAATCATTTAAACATTCATAGTGTAGATTGGAAAAAGTTAGTGAACCCCTAGGCTAATGACTTCTCCAAAAGCTAATTGGAGTCAGGAGTTAGCTAACATGGAGACCAATCAATGAGACGAGACTGGAGATGTTGGTTAGAACTGCCTTGCTCTATAAAAAACTCACAAAATTTGAGTTTGCTTTTCACAAAAAGCATTGCCTGATGTGAATCATGCCTCGAACAAAAGAGATCTCAGAAGAACTAAGAATACAATTGTTGACTTGCATAAAGCTGGAAAGGGTAACAAAGTATCTCTAAAAGCCTTGATGTTCATCAATCCACGATAACACAAATTGTCTATAAATGGAGAAAGTTCAGCACTGTTGCTACTCTTCCTAGGAGTTACCTTCCTGCAAAGATGACTGCAAGAGCACAGCGCAGAATGCTCAATGAGGTTAAGAAGAATCCTAGTGTCAGCTAAAGACTTACAGAAATCTCTGGAAAATTCTACCATCTATGTTGACAAGGCTACGATACGTAAAACACTAAACAAGAATGGTGTTCATGGGATGACACCACGGAAGAAGCCACTGCTGTCCAAAAAAAGACATTGCTGCAAGTCTGTAGTTTGCAAAAGTGCACCTGGATGTTCCACAGCGCTACTGGTAAAATATTCTGTGGACAGATGAAACTACTGTTGAGTTGTTTGGAAGAAACACACAACACTATGTGTGGGGAAAAAAGGCACAGCACCGACATCAAAACCTCATCCCAACTGTAAAGTATGGTGGAGGGAGCATCATGGTTTGGGGCTGTTTTGCTGCCTCAGGGCCTGGACAGCATGCTATCATCGATGGAAAAATGAATTCCCAAGTTTATCAAGACATTTTGCAGGGGAATGTAAGGCTGTCTGTCCGCCAATTGAAGCTCAACAGAAGTTGGGTGATGCAACAGAACAACAATTACCCAAAGAACAGAATGGCTTCAATAGAAGAAAATACGCCTCAACCCGACTGAGATGCTGTGGCATGACCTCAAGAGAGCAGTTCACACCAGACATCCCAAGAATATTGTGTAGTTTTGTAAAGAGGAAATGGTACAAAATTCCTCCTGACCGTTGTGCAGGTCTGATCCGTAACTACAGAAAACATTTGGTTGAGGTTATTACTGCCAAAGGAGGGTCAACCAGTTATTAAATTCAAGCGTTCACATACTTTAGCCACTCTACGCAGTGAATGTTTACACGGTGTGTTCAATAAACACATCGAAATGTATAATTATTTGTGTGTCATTAGTTTAAGCAGACTGTGTTTGTCTATTGTTGTGATCTAGATGAAGACCAGATCAGAATTTAGGACCAATTTATGCAGAAATCCAGGTATTTCCAAAGGCTTCACATATTTGTTCTTGCCACTGTACATATATTAAAGGTTCAGAAGCATCCTCCTTAATTTGAGCAGTTGCTATTGACAACCTACATCCCCAATAGAAGTTATGAGTAACCTAGAAACGGAGGAGGACACAACGATAGAGGAAGATGAGAGCATGTTGCAATCACCAGTTAGACACAAGACAACCTTGGGTGGTATTTTCTTGCCAGCATACTACAGAACCTGGACATGCTGCTTCCATCTGAATATATATTTTATTTCCACCACAGGGGACAATAGAGGTCTCCAATGTCTCATATGTGCGATAACCTCCCTGGAAATATAAACCTTCCTACACATTTGTTCATGAGCAGAGCTCTACATGTATTTTGACAATGGTTTATTAAGAATCAATAAACATCTCCACCACCCCCACAAGGTAATTTCCATAGTATGAAAACTATGTCTTTAAAAGCAACATCACAGAAGGTTTGTATGTCTTCATGTTTTTCTGACGTTTGAAAGCCTCCATGTATCCATCCAATGGAGGGGACCCTGAACTTGAACCTATTCTAATTATGGCTATTTCATTCCGATCACAATAGTACTGCTTTGGTTTAAGTTGCATATATTTAGTTTTTACAGTTGTAAAGTTTATTTAGGGGGACATAAGACGCCGTTTATTTTGTTCTCAGGACCCTGACGAAGAATTGAAATCTCGAGTCCCACTGTTAATTTGTGTGTGTTGGGGCACCCGGAGAAGTACATTTCAATTCCTGATCCTTTAAGGTCAACACGCTCGCTTCCTTCCTTGTTTTATTCTGAGGGGAAATTACTCTCAGTAAAAGAAAACTGAAGGAAATCAGAGAGGAGGAATTTAATCCCTGGTAGAAGTTTAAGCTCACGGAGACCATCGCTATTAGTCTGGTGGTGTTGGCAGAGCCAGAGGACCGACTACTCACTCTCATCTTGTCATGTCTGGCAGGCAGACCTGGGTTCAAATAGTATTTTCATTTTTTTCAAATCCTTTAACTGTCTGCCTGGAGTGAAAAATGGACCAGATCACTGTTTCCATTTGGCTCAATCAAGCCCAGGCTAAAGTGGTTGAAAGGATTTCAAACAGTATATGAATCCAGGACTGCTAGTAAGAGAGAAGTAGACAGCAGCAGATGGCTTGGACGACTAACATCCTGATGGACGCATGCGTGTCTCGTCCCCTAGCTCTCCTTTCCCTCCCAGCCAGAAGGTCACAGAGGTGGGCTGTAGAGTAATTGGTGACTGGCTGGGAGACCAGACACTGCAGGTTTAGCTCTTAATTGGCAATTGTAAATAACAAATGAAACTGATGGCTCAAATTACCCGTACCACAAAGCTTCTGCTACAACTCATTAATTGCCTCCTGAAACGTGACACACAATAACAAATGGTTGTGGTGGGATGCTGGATGCTGCCAGGTTGCCATTGTATGCTGGGTTGATATGAGACAGAGTGTCCGAACCAAATGGCACCCTATTCCCTATATAGTGCACTACTTTTGACCAGAGTCCATAGGGAATAGGATTCCATTTGAGACCCTACACAGAGAGAGGGACATATCAAGGTGGTAGGGTAGCAGATTGTTAATATCGGCCGTTTCATCTGGCCGGATGTGAAATAAACGGCAATGGGGCTTGCAGGTGGCACGGCACAACACGGCGCGGATGCATAATGGGACGGAGCAGGGCCTAATGAACTGAGACATCGTTTTTCACTGCGTACCACGGCAATGTCAAGGTGTTGCAACATGCCGTTTTGTGTTGTGAGGATGTGGAGGAAGTGAAGGACATGGAGGACGGGGAGGACGTGGAGGAAGTGGAGGAAGTGGAGGACGTGGAGGAAGTGGAGGATGTGGAGGATGTGGAGGACGTGGAGGAAGTGGAGGATGTGGTGGATGTGGAGGATGTGGAGGAAGTGGAGGACGTGGAGGACATGGAGGAGGTGGAGGATGTGGAGGAAGTGGAGGATGTGGAGGAAGTGGAGGAAGTGGAGGATGTGGAGGAAGTGGAGGATGTGGAGGAAGTGGAGGACGTGGAGGACGTGGAGGAAGTGGAGGAAGTGGAGGAAGTGGAGAACGTGGAGGATGTGGAGGATGTGGAGGACATGGAGGAAGTGGAGGACGTGGAGGACGTGGAGGAAGTGGAGGACATGGAGGACGTGGAGGAAGTGGAGGAAGTGGAGGACGTGGAGGACGTCGAGGAAGTGGAGGATGTGGAGGATGTGGAGGAAGTGGAGGGTGTGGAGGATGTGGAGGACGTGGAGGACGTGGAGGACGTGGAGGAAGTGGAGGATGTGGAGGATGTGGAGGAAGTGGAGGGTGTGGAGGAAGTGAAGGATGTGGAGGAAGTGGAGGAAGTGGAGGATGTGGAGGAAGTGGAGGACGTGGAGGAAGTGGAGGATGTGGAGGACGTGGAGGAAGTGGAGGATGTGGAGGAAGTGGAGGATGTGGAGGAAGTGGAGGACGTGGAGGAAGTGGAGGATGTGGAGGAAGTGGAGGATGTGGAGGATGTGGAGGAAGTGGAGGATGTGGAGGACGTGGAGGATGTGGAGGACATGGAGGACGTGGAGGACGTGGAGGAAGTGGAGGATGTGGAGGAAGTGGAGGAAGTGGAGGATGTGGAGGAAGTGGAGGACGTGGAGGACCTGGAGGAAGTGGAGGACGTGGAGGACGTGGAGGATGTGGAGGATCTGGAGGAAGTGGAGGACGTGGAGGAAGTGGAGGATGTGGAGGATCTGGAGGAAGTGGAGGAAGTGGAGGAAGTGGAGGATGTGGAGGACGTGGAGGACGTGGAGGACGTGGAGGAAGTGGAGGACGTGGAGGATGTGGTGGATGTAGAGGACATGGCCGTTAGCATGCAGGGATCTTAATCAAAGCAACAACATCTGTGTCTGGACAATGTCTTGGTATTGTTGCCCATACACCATTCATGATAACCAATATGAAACGGTTGGCTTGAGAAATCCCCAATCAAGCCGTTCCAAATCCAACTAAGGGTTGTCCATTAGAGGTGGTTTCCTCTGCTCCTCTGCGTCAGTCGGCCACACATCTACAGAATTAGTCAGGCTGGCCCTGTTCATAAGCTTGGCGGGGACAGACATAGTACCTTTTTAGTAGAAGTCTAGCAAGCAGTCATGTAGCACAAGTATGTGTTAAGGGTGGGATTTTGACTGATGATGGGGAAACGTTGCGGCTGCAGTGGCATTTGATTTACTGGCTCTCTCACCCCTGTAATGAGGAGTAATTCTGCCTTGACACCCTCCATCCCCCCTCTATCCCTCTTCCTCATCCGTCCATCCCCCCGCCACCCTCTCCTTCTACCAGCTAGCAGCAGCTCCCACCCACCACCCACCCCTATGTGGAGGACTGTCACAGCGGCAGCTCGGTCAAATCTTCCCTACTACATCTTCCACAGGAAATAATAATTTGACAATCACCTTCTTGACCAAATTATTTTGCATGTATCTTCATTACGGACCAATAGAGAGAGACTGACCTCGCCATAGTAAATGTCCGGCAAGGAGATAACTTTGGATGATTTATGTTTCTGTCTGGAAAATAAAGTTATTTAGTGTAAGTTCAAAGGCTAAGTAAATCATCATTAGAACCTGAATAGGAATAGATTGACTCAGGCAGTTGCAGGTTGTAAAGAATTGACATTCAGAACTGAAATGCAAAGCAAGCCATATTTCTGATATCTGTTTTCAGTCAACTCGCCCTTGGAGGAGAGGAGTGAAAACTAAACACTAACCCTTGGAGGAGAGGAGTGAAAACTAAACACTAACCCTTGGAGGAGAGGAGAGGAGTGAAAACTAAACCCTAACCCTTGGAGGAGAGGAGAGGAGTGAAAACTAAACACTAAAACCTTGGAGGAGAGGAGTGAAAACTAAACCCTAACCCTTGGAGGAGAGGAGAGGAGTGAAAACTAAACACTAACCCTTGGAGGAGAGGGGTGAAAACTAAACACTAACCCTTGGAGGAGAGGAGTGAAAACTAAACACTAACCCTTGGAGGAGAGGGGTGAAAACTAAACACTAACACTTGGAGGAGAGGAGAGGGGTGAAAACTAAACACTAACCCTTGGAGGAGAGTAGAGGAGTGAAAACTAAACCCTAACCCTTGGAGGAGAGGAGTGAAAACTAAACCCTAACCCTTGGAGGAGAGGAGTGAAAACTAAACCCTAACCCTTGGAGGAGAGTAGAGGAGTGAAAACTAAACACTAACCCTTGGAGGAGAGGAGAGGAGTGAAAACTAAACCCTAACCCTTGGAGGAGAGGAGTGAAAACTAAACCCTAACCCTTGGAGGAGAGGAGAGGAGTGAAAACTAAACCCGAACCCTTGGAGGAGAGTAGAGGAGTGAAAACTAAACCCTAACCCTTGGAGGAGAGGAGTGAAAACTAAACCCTAACCCTTGGAGGAGAGGAGAGGAGTGAAAACTAAACCCTAACCCTTGGAGGAGAGGAGAGGAGTGAAAACTAAACACTAAAACCTTGGAGGAGAGGAGTGAAAACTAAACCCTAACCCTTGGAGGAGAGGAGAGGAGTGAAAACTAAACACTAACCCTTGGAGGAGAGGGGTGAAAACTAAACACTAACCCTTGGAGGAGAGGAGTGAAAACTAAACACTAACCCTTGGAGGAGAGGGGTGAAAACTAAACACTAACACTTGGAGGAGAGGAGAGGGGTGAAAACTAAACACTAACCCTTGGAGGAGAAGGGTGAAAACTAAACACTAACCCTTGGAGGAGAGGAGTGAAAACTAAACACTAACCATTGGAGGAGAGGGGTGAAAACTAAACACTAACCCTTGGAGGAGAGGAGTGAAAACTAAACACTAACCCTTGGAGGAGAGGAGTGAAAACTAAACACTAACCCTTGGAGGAGAGGAGTGAAAACTAAACACTAACCCTTGGAGGAGAGGAGTGAAAACTAAACACTAACCCTTGGAGGAGAGCAGAGGAATGAAAACTAAACCCTAACCCTTGGAGGAGAGGAGAGGAGTGAAAACTAAACACTAACCCTTGGAGGAGAGGAGTGAAAACTAAACACTAACCCTTGGAGGAGAGGAGAGGAGTGAAAACTAAACACTAACCCTTGGAGGAGAGGAGTGAAAACTAAACACTAACCCTTGGAGGAGAGGGGTGAAAACTAAACAATAACCCTTGGAGGAGAGGAGAGGAGTGAAAACTAAACACTAACCCTTGGAGGAGAGGAGTGAAAACTAAACACTAACCCTTGGAGAAGAGGAGAGGAGTGAAAACTAAACACTAACCCTTGGAGGAGAGGGGTGAAAACTAAACAATAACCCTTGGAGGAGAGGAGAGGAGTGAAAACTAAACACTAACCCTTGGAGGAGAGGAGTGAAAACTAAACATTAACCCTTGGAGGAGAAGGGTGAAAACTAAACACTAACCCTTGTAGGAGAGGAGTGAAAACTAAACACTAACCCTTGGAGGAGAGGAGAGGAGTGAAGACTAAACACTAACCCTTGGAGGAGAAGGGTGAAAACTAAACACTCACCCTTGGAGGAGAGGAGTGAAAACTAAACACTAACCCTTGAAGGAGAGGAGTGAAATCTAAACACTAACCCTTGGAGGAGAGGAGTGAAAACTAAACACTAACCCTTGGAGGAGAGGAGAGGAGTGAAAACTAAACACTAACCCTTGGAGGAGAGGAGTGAAAACTAAACACTAACCCTTGGAGGAGAGGAGAGGAGTGAAAACTAAACCCTAACCCTTGGAGGAGAGGAGAGGAGTGAAAACTAAACACTAACCCTTGGAGGAGAGGAGTGAAAACTAAACACTAACCCTTGGAGGAGAGGAGTGAAAACTAAACCCTAACCCTTGGAGGAGAGGAGAGGAGTGAAAACTAAACACTAACCCTTGGAGGAGAGGAGTGAAAACTAAACCCTAACCCTTGGAGGAGAAGAGAGGAGTGAAAACTAAACCCTAACCCTTGGAGGAGAGGAGAGGAGTGAAAACTAAACCCGAACCCTTGGAGGAGAGTAGAGGAGTGAAAACTAAACCCTAACCCTTGGAGGAGAGGAGTGAAAACTAAACCCTAACCCTTGGAGGAGAGGAGAGGAGTGAAAACTAAACCCTAACCCTTGGAGGAGAGTAGAGGAGTGAAAACTAAACACTAACCCTTGGAGGAGAGGAGAGGAGTGAAAACTAAACCCTAACCCTTGGAGGAGAGGAGAGGAGTGAAAACTAAACCCTAACCCTTGGAGGAGAGGAGAGCAGTGAAAACTAAACACTAACCCTTGGAGGAGAGGAGTGAAAACTAAACACTAACCCTTGGAGAAGAGGAGAGGAGTGAAAACTAAACACTAACCCTTGGAGGAGAGGAGTGAAAACTAAACATTAACCCTTGGAGGAGAAGGGTGAAAACTAAACACTAACCCTTGTAGGAGAGGAGTGAAAACTAAACACTAACCCTTGGTGGAGAGGAGTGAAAACTAAACACTAACCCTTGGAGGAGAGGAGAGGAGTGAAGACTAAACACTAACCCTTGGAGGAGAAGGGTGAAAACTAAACACTAACCCTTGGAGGAGAGGAGTGAAAACTAAACACTAACCCTTGGAGGAGAGGAGTGAAATCTAAACACTAACCCTTGGAGGAGAGGAGTGAAAACTAAACACTAACCCGTGGAGGAGAGGAGAGGAGTGAAAACTAAACCCTAACCCTTGGAGGAGAGGAGAGGAGTTAAAACTAAACACTAACCCTTGGAGGAGAGGAGTGAAAACTAAACACTAACCCTTGGAGGAGAGGAGAGGAGTGAAAACTAAACCCTAACCCTTGGAGGAGAGGAGAGGAGTGAAAACTAAACACTAACCCTTGGAGGAGAGGAGTGAAAACTAAACACTAACCCTTGGAGGAGAGGAGAGGAGTGAAAACTAAACCCTAACCCTTGGAGGAGAGGAGAGGAGTGAAAACTAAACCCGAACCCTTGGAGGAGAGTAGAGGAGTGAAAACTAAACCCTAACCCTTGGAGGAGAGGAGTGAAAACTAAACCCTAACCCTTGGAGGAGAGGAGAGGAGTGAAAACTAAACCCTAACCCTTGGAGGAGAGTAGAGGAGTGAAAACTAAACACTAACCCTTGGAGGAGAGGAGAGGAGTGAAAACTAAACCCTAACCCTTGGAGGAGAGGAGAGGAGTGAAAACTAAACCCGAACCCTTGGAGGAGAGGAGTGAAAACTAAACCCTAACCCTTGGAAGAGAGGAGAGGAGTGAAAACTAAACATTAACCCTTGGAGGAGAAGGGTGAAAACTAAACACTAACCCTTGTAGGAGAGGAGTGAAAACTAAACACTAACCCTTGGAGGAGAGGAGTGAAAACTAAACACTAACCCTTGGAGGAGAGGAGAGGAGTGAAGACTAAACACTAACTCTTGGAGGAGAAGGGTGAAAACTAAACACTAACCCTTGGAGGAGAGGAGAGGAGTGAAAACTAAACCCTAACCCTTGGAGGAGAGGAGAGTAGTGAAAACTAATCACTAACCCTTGGAGGAGAGGAGTGAAAACTAAACACTAACCCTTGGAGGAGAGGAGAGGAGTGAAAACTAAACCCTAACCCTTGGAGGAGAGGAGAGGAGTGAAAACTAAACACTAACCCTTGGAGGAGAGGAGTGAAAACTAAACCCTAACCCTTGGAGGAGAGGAGAGGAGTGAAAACTAAACCCTAACCCTTGGAGGAGAGGAGATGAGTGAAAACTAAACCCGAACCCTTGGAGGAGAGTAGAGGAGTGAAAACTAAACCCTAACCCTTGGAGGAGAGGAGAGGAGTGAAAACTAAACCCTAACCCTTGGAGGAGAGGAGAGGAGTGAAAACTAAACCCTAACCCTTGGAGAAGAGGAGAGGAGTGAAAACTAAACCCTAACCCTTGGAGGAGAGGAGAGGAGTGAAAACTAAACCCTAACCCTTGGAGGAGAGGAGAGGAGTGAAAACTAAACCCTAACCCTTGGAGGAGAGGAGAGGAGTGAAAACTAAACCCTAACCCTTGGAAGAGAGGAGAGGAGTGAAAACTAAACCCTAACCCTTGGAGGAGAGGAGTGAAAACTCAATTTTAATGAGTTGATGTGAGTCATGCTGTGAAGTGAATGAGTCCCAAATGTAGTACCCCTTAACCAAATAACCCTCTAACACTTACCCTAACCTTAACCATAATAGCTGTCAGCTGTAACATGTCATCTACTACACAAAGCTACAAAATGAGAAAGCGCCAAGGTTTGAAGTCTCAAACAAACGCAGAATGTCAAATACATGCCCGTAAAGAAAGAGAGAGAACTATACCAGGCATCCAACGCTTTGCTGTTTTTTCCAAGCCATATTCATTATGTATCCTTCCCATGAGAGTAGGAGTCAACTGTAATCTCTTTCTTACAGATAAAAACAGAATGGAAAGAGACTTCCCTTTTTCTTGTAAGAAGTCTTAATTAGCCGAAGCAGAGGCAATCACCACTTTACTTTCCTCATTTTGAATGCATCTAGTCTAGAAGAACCCAAAGCATCAAAAGGCGTTGTTTCACAGCAACAGGAGGAACACGAACAGAACTAGCTCCTCTCCTCCTTTACTCCAGGATATTTTTCATTTTAATATGCAAGCAAACCCAGCTATTGTCTTTACCACATGACTGGCGCTAACCCTGAACATCACTGATCTACTACACTCATTAAAATGTTATTCACTGATTAAATAGCACGGGCCTTGTCACTGGCACATAATAATGAGTCTTCCATTTCACTCATCCAGCACTAATATGTTCCTCACTGCCAGTCTGTCTCGTACGTTGGCCTGTGAAGGGGTATGTTTCCTCACTGCCAGTCTGTCTGGTACGCTGGCCTGGGAAGGGGCATATTTCCAAACTGCCAGTCTGTCTGGTACGCTGGCCTGTGAAGGGGCATATTTCCAAACTGCCAGTCTGTCTAGTACGCTGGCCTGTGAAGGAGCATATTTCCAAACTGCCAGTCTGTCTAGTACGCTGGCCTGTGAAGGAGCACATTTCCAAACTGCCAGTCTGTCTGGTACGCTGGCCTGTGAAGGGGCATATTTCTACCCTGTGTATATGAACGCCGAGGTCAACGTTGGAAGGCTAGTGGTGGAATGCTGCTGAGAGAAACACGGTGTGTGGCTGTGTTTTTGTATTAAAGAGACAGTAGCAGCATTGGAATAAATAGATATTGATAATATAATATGCAGATATAAGATAGTTGGTGAATTGGTGAGCTGTGACCTCCTGCAAACAACTGTTTTCAAAACCCTCTAACCTGTAGCGTTTCATCTAAAACTTCTTAACTTTAGTATTTGTATTTATTATGGATATCCAATAGTTCCTGCCAAGGAAGCAGGTACTCTTCCTGGGGTTTGTTATGGATCCCCATTAGTTCCTGCCAAGGCAGCAGCTACTCTTCCTGGGGTTTATTATGGATCCCCATTAGTTCCTGCCAAGGCAGCAGCTACTCTTCCTGGGGTTTATTATGGATCCCCATTAGTTCCTGCCAAGGCAGCAGCTACTCTTCCTGGGGTCCAGCAAAATTGAGGCAGTTATAAAAATGTAACAATACATTCACAGATTTCACAACACACTGTGTGCCCTCAGGCCCCTACTCCACCACTACCACAGATCTACAGTATTAAATCCATGTGTACGTGTGTGTATAATGTACATGTCATCGTGTGTGTATGTATGCTTGTGTCTGTGCCTATGTTTGTGTTGCTTATCAGTCCCTGCTGTTCCATAACGTTTATTTGTATTTATTTATAAATCTAAGTTTACCGCTTGCATCAGTTACTTGATGTGGAATAGAGTTCCATGTAGTCATGGCTCTATGTAGTACTGTGGAATAGAGTTCCATGTAGTCATGGCTCTATGTAGTACTGTGTGCCTCCCATAGTCTGTTCTGGACTTGGGGACTGTGAAGAGCTGTGTGGCAGATGTTCAAACAGACGTTCAAACAGCATTTAAACATCTCAAAGCCTCTCATAAATACAAGTAATGATGAAGTCAATCTCTCCTCCACATTGAGCCAGGAGAGATTGACATGCATATTATTAATATTAGCTCTCCGTGTGCATCCACGGGCCAGTCGTGCTACCATGTTCTGATACAATTGTAATTTTCTTAGTCCATTTTTGTGGCACCTGACCACATGACTCAACAGTAGTCCAGGTTCGACAAAACAAGGGCCTGTAGGACCTGCCTTATTTATTATTTATTATATTTATAACTCTCCCCATCTCCCCATCACCTCAACTTGCTCAGTTTCCACATTATTCATTACAATATTTAGTTGCAGTTTAGTGAATTATTTGTCCCAAATATAATGCTTTTAGTTTAATAAATATTTAGAACAAACTTATTCCTTGCCACCCACCATGAAAATAACTGCACTTTTTTGTTAAGTGTTGCAGTCATTTCAATCACTGTAGTAGCTGATATGTACAGTGTTGAATTATCTGCATACATAGACACATAGACTTTCAGTCAGTGGCATGTCATTAGTAAAAAAAATGAATGACTTATGACTTAATGACTTAATGGGCCTAGACAGCTCCCCTGGGGAATTCCTGATTCTACCTGGATAATGTTGGAGAGGCTTACATTAAAGAACATCCTCTGTGTTCTGTTAGACAGGTAACTCTCTATCCACAATATATTAGGGGTTGTAAAGCCATAACGCATAAGGTTGTCCAGCAGCAGACTATGATCGATAATGTCAAAAGCTGCACTGAAGTCTAACAAAACAGCAACCAGAATATTTTTATTCTAAATTTCCCTCTGTCAATCATCAGTCATTTGCGTAAGTGCTGTGCTTGTTGAACTTTCTTCCCTCTAGGCATGCTGAACATTTATTGTTCAAATTTGTTTACTGTAGCATTGTGTCTGGTCAAACACAATTTTTTCCAAAAGTTCACTAAGGGTTGGTAACAGGCTGATTTGTTGCTTATTTGAGCCAGTAAAGGGGGCTTTACAATACTTAGGTAGCAGAATTACTTTTGCTTCCCTCCAAGCCTGGGGGAACACACTTTCTAGTTGGTTTAAATTACAAATATGGCAAATAGGAGTGGCGACATCATCCACTATTATCCTCAGTAATTTTCCATCCAAGTTGTCAGTCCCCGGTGGCTTGTCATTGTTGCTAGACAACAATAATGTTTGCACCTCTTCAACACTCACTTTACGGAATTCAAAATTATAATGCTTGTCTTTCATAATTTGGTCAGATATAGTTGGATGTGTAGTGTCAGCGTTTGTTTCTGGCATGTCATTCCTAAATTTGTTAATCTTGCCAATTGAAACAATCATTAAAGTAGTTGGCAATGTCAATGGGCTTTGTGATGAATGAGCCGTCTGATTCAATGAATGATGGAGCTGAGTGTGCCGTTTGTCCCAAAATTGTACTTATGGTTCTCCAAAACGTTTTACCATCATTCTTTATGTCATTTATCTTTGTTTCATAGTGTAGTTTCTTCTTCTTTTCAATCAGTTCAGTCACATGATTTCTCAAATTGCAATACATTTGGCAATCGGTTGTACTGCCAGATTTGCCATTCCTTTTGCCTCTTCCCTCTCAATCATAATTTTTTTTTTTTCAATTCCTCATCAATCAACGGGGATTTAACAGTTGTTACAGTACTTTTCTTAATGGGTGCGTGCTTATTAGTAACTGGAATAAGCAATTTCATAAATGTTCATAAAAAGTTCAGTGTCTGTCTGGTTGCTCCTCATTACACACCGCAGACCAACAAATATTCTTTATATCAACAACGTAGGAATCACAAAAAAAACTTATTGTATGACATCTTATACACTATGTTTGGCCCAGCCTTTGGATCTTTGGTTTTCCTCGATATGGCTATTATATTGTGATCACTACATCCTATGGGTTTGGATACTGCTTTAAAGCAAATGTCTGCAGCATTAGTATAGATGTGATCAATACATATTGATGATTCCACTCCTATGCTGTTTGTAACTACCCTGGTAGGTTGACTGATAACCTGAACCAGGTTGCAGGCACTGGTTACAGTTTGAAGTTGTTTATTGAGTGTGCAGCTTGATGAATGCCAGTCAATATTTAAATCAACCATGAAATATACCTCTCTGTTGATATCACATACATTATCAAGCATTGCACACATGTTATCCATCACTTGGTGACCTATAGAAGATTCTCACCAGAATGGGCTTTAGGTGAGTCAAGTGAACCTGTAGCCATATTTCTTCAACAGTATTTAACATGAGATCCTCTCTAATCAATACAGGAATGTTGTTCTGAATATAAACAGCAACACCTCCACCATCGGCATTTATATATTTTCTGTACATCTTTTTACTTTGTATTCCTACTACTGTATAATCAAATGTATTATCTAAGTTAGTTTCAGATATAGTCATAATATGAATGTCATCTGTTGCTAGCAAATTATTGTTTTGATGAACCTTGTTTCTTAAGCTACATATGTTAACGTGGGCTTTTTAAAGCACTTTTCTTCTGGGATGCTTACTTGTTTTTATTGCTTTACTGGAAAGCTTAGCATAAGTAGATATGCTCATGTTATTTATGTTAGTGCAGGGTGAGGGAACCCTGGCTCAATGCTACCAGTATAAATCTGGTTCATAAGCACACGATTACTGCATATAATAGCAGTAGGATCAGCAGAGGCCTTCAGGGCAGTTAAAGGGACATAAATTAGGTTACTTACATTGCGTCTACCAACGCCCCTGGTGTAATGTACCTTTGCTGAAACATTATGACAACTCTGCGTCACAATGGTAGAGGATTAACTGAGCTGGACTTGGGTCATTGATAAGTCATCGTCTCAACGCAGCATTATAATGCTGTGAAAGGATCCAGGAACGCAAATGATTTGGGTGGATCCCATCCTCCTTATAAAATGTGTTTTGTTTCCAAAAGGTATTGAAATTGTCAACAAAAGTTACACTTATTGAGCTGCTATAATCTTGTAGCCAGTTGTGAAGAGAAAGAATCCTGCTAAAGCGATCAGTGCTGTGATTCAGAGAGTGCACAGGGCCAGATATGATGGCTCTATTATTAGTGTCTAGCTGAGAGTCAATCAGCTCTTTAAAATCTAGTTTCAACAATTCAGAACTGCCCTTCATGATGTCATTAAAACCCACATGGACTACGATGGAATCAATGTCCATGTCCTGGTGTAGTACATTCGGGAGCAGCTTAGGAATGTCATTTACTCGAGCTCCGGGATAGGACGTTGTTTTTGTACCAGGAACAGTCACATGTTTTACCATGGAGCTGCCCCAAAATCAAGTCTGGCGAGAAGGACGAGGAAACCCATCACAAATAATCTATTAAATTATATGTGATGGGATGAAATGTGATTTTAGCTTCTAAAATGTGAGATGTGGGTTTTCATAAGTTAGGGCTGCTCACTCAGTGGCCCGCCCACGTGAAGAGACAGAGGTTGTAAACTTTTCACACACACCCCTCTTCCTTCCTATATAAGCTCTTGACTACAACATAACTTCCTGTTCCCAAGAGAGATAGGATGACTATCCTATGTCAGAATGGTTCAGATAAAACTACAAGAGCGAAGCCAACAACAGCATGAGCTTTGGTTGTGAATGGTATGAACTTTGAACTCTTATTCACGACAGAAGTGATACCTCCTAGCCGTTGAGTTAGCGACCGCAGCTGCAAACGCAGGTTAGGAAGGAACAGACAGAGTGTCCCGTCTACCACACAACGACGTTACTACAACTTATCCAAGTGTCCACCAGAGACATTCTTGGCAACACGGTCTCCCATCTACCACCAACCTACTGAAGCGAAGCTCAGAGTAAATATTTATTGCATTTTCCTTTTCCAAATGGCCGGTAATTTAGAATGCATAAGATACTGTATTTACGATAGCACAGCTTCGCCTCTGTTCCAGTCTCCCGCTCTTTCACTCAAACCCCGCCCCTTTTCCTTTGTGTAACAAGCTGTCATATCTGTTCCGCCCGCTAGGGACGTTTCCCATGACGTAAAGAATTATCCAGGTATAATTAATTAGTTGTATATGTTATTCTGTGTGATTATTTGGGTATTTAGTAAATAAATAATTAAACCCAATTTTGTATTGCTGATTCAACTTGTTAGCCAGGATTCTTGCAGATAACCAAGAATTTACAACTTTCAGAATATGAGACTGAAGTAAGATGAAGATTAATGTTGACTGCTATTGATGTAAAATATTACTAGGTCTTTAAGAGTTTATTCGGAAGATAACAGCTCTATAAATATTATTTTGTGGTGCCCGACTCTAGTTAATTACATTCACATGATTAGCTAAATCAGGTGATATTAATTACAAATAAATTATTTTATAGAATAGCATGTCATAGCAATTAATCCGGCATAGCCAAAGACACGACACAGGCTTCGATAATACTTGTGTTGTGGAGAAATGACCAGGCAGGAGACAGGAGTACAGTTAGTTCTTCGTTTAGTCAAAACCCCTCGTGCTCTACAGTTCCCGGCACCCCAGTGCGCATTTGCATTTCCTATTAGGTGTAGTAACGTAACACTGCCGTAATGCATTACTGCTTAGTAACAGCATAGTAACTAATATAAACAGATGTAGATCCCAGATACTACAGCTTCAACATGTCTGTTATCCAACTTAACAGACAGTAGTTAGTGCATATATCAAAAAAATAATGTGTTTCCTAGCAGCCCCACTATATAACATTTCCTTTAGGATCTAAGAATCTGTGTTGCTTCACCCCTCTCAATCTACTGTATGTTAGACTACTAGACCAGACAGTGGTGATACTGTATGTTAGACTACTAGACCAGACAGTGGTGATACTGTGTTAGACTACTAGACCAGACAGTGGTGATACTGTATGTTAGACTACTAGACCAGACAGTGGTGATACTGTGTTAGATTACTAGACCAGACAGTGGTGATACTGTATGTTAGACTACTAGACCAGACAGTGGTGATACTGTGTTAGATTACTAGACCAGACAGTGGTGATACTGTATGTTAGACTACTAGACCAGACAGTGGTGATACTGTGTTAGACTATTAGACCAGACAGTGGTGATACTGTATGTTAGACTACTAGACCAGACAGTGGTGATACTGTGTTAGACTACTAGACCAGACAGTGGTGATACTGTATGTTAGACTACTAGACCAGACAGTGGTGATACTGTATGTTAAACTACTAGACCAGACAGTAGTGATACTGTACGTTAGACGACTAGTGGGTAACTTGTGTAACATTATACTTGAGATGCCGTCTAGATAGAGGAGCTATACATCCTGGATATTGTTGACTCGGAGAACATTTCCTTCCGCTTGATCTGATCTCCCCAGCAGGCAGACTCCTAAACAGTCCTGCCTGAACATTAAATATTTCAAGAGGAATCATTGTCTATGGTGTTCTGTAGTGTTGTAGTGCAAGCTGAGAAGCAACTCCACTGGGTCTAAGGAGATTTAGCTAGCTTCACTTTGACAACCATTAAAAAAAAATAAAGCTTCCTTAATGATTTTCTTTCTGAGACTTTCTTATAGGTACTATAAAGGCTCATCCTTTTCCTCTTCCACCCAACCCCTTACAAACAGGGACTCCTGTAATTTTTTTGTTGTAAAAATACTAAAATAACAGGCATTTTTTTTTACCAGGTAAGTTGACTGAGAAAACATTCTTATTTACAACAATGATCTGGGGAATAGTTACAGGAGAGAGGAGGGGGGATGAATGAGCTAATTGGAAGTTGGGGGTGATTAGGTGGCCATGATGGTATGAGGCTCAGATTGGGAATTTAGCTAGGACACCAGGGTTAACACTCCTACTCTTATGATAAGTGCCAAGGAATATTTTGGGACCACCCGTTTAAAGTCCCATCTGAAAGACGGCAGCCTATACAGGGCAATGTCCCCAATCACTTTGTTTAGACAGAGAAAACAGTGCCTCCTACTGGCCCTCTAACACCACTTCCAGCAGCATCTGGTCTCCCATCTATGGACTGGACCAGGACCAACCCTGCTTAGAATCAGAGGCACATCAGCAGAGGGATGCAGGGTGGTATGGTTAGGTGTTAGTGTGTTTTTGTGGGGTTGGCTGTTCATTTGTGTGTGTATGTGTGTGTGTGTGGTGTGCATGTGTGTGTATGTGTTTGTGTTTGTGTGTGTGTGTTTTACCGTGCCGAGGGGATGACAAAGCCCTCCTCTGTTACTTCTCCCTGTGTCCTCCGTCCTCCTGCCAAATGTCTCTCACAGAACAGAAACCCTGTGTCCTCCTCCCCAATGTCTCTCACTGAACAGAAACCCTGTGTCCTCCTCCCCAATGTCTCTCACTGAACAGAAACCCTGTGTCCTCCTCCCCAATGTCTCTCACTGAACAGAAACCCTGTGTCCTCCTCCCCAATGTCTCTCACTGAACAGAAACCCTGTGTCCTCCTCCTCAATGTCTCTCACTGAACAGCAACCCTGTGTCTTCTCCACAATGTCTCTCACTGAACAGAAACCCTGTGTCCTCCTCCTCAATGTCTCTCACTGAAAAGAAACCCTGTGTCTTCCTCCCCAATGTCTCTCACTGAACAGAAACCCTGTGTCCTCCTCCCCAATGTCTCTCACTGAACAGAAACTATGTGTCCTCCGTCCTCCTGCCAAATGTCTCTCACAGAACAGAAACCCTGTGTCCTCCTCCTTAATGTCTCTCACTGAACAGAAACCCTGTGTCCTCCGTCCTCCTGCCAAATGTCTCTCACAGAACAGAAACCCTGTGTCTTCCTCCCCAATGTCTTTCACTGGTGGTCTTGAAATACAGGGCACAATGGTCTTGAAATACAGGGCACAATGGCCTTGAATTACAGGGCACAATGGTCTTGAAATACAGGGCACAATGGTCTTGAAATACAGGGCACAATGGCCTTGAAATACAGGGCACAATGGTCTTGAAATACAGGGCACAATGGTCTTGAAATACAGGGCACAATGGTCTTGAAATACAGGGCACAATGGTCTTGAAATACAGGGCACAATGGTCTTGAAATACAGGGCACAATGGTCTTGAAATACAGGGCACAATGGTCTTGAAATACAGGGCACAATGGTCTTGAAATACAGGGCACAATGGCCTTGAAATACAGGGCACAATGGTCTTGAAATACAGGGCACAATGGCCTTGAAATACAGGGCACAATGGTCTTGAAATACAGGGCACAATGGTCTTGAAATACAGGGCACAATGGTCTTGAAATACAGGGCACAATGGCCTTGAAATACAGGGCACAATGGCCTTGAAATACAGGGGACAATGGCCTTGAAATACAGGGCACAATGGCCTTGAAATACAGGGCACAATGGTCTTGAAATACAGGGCACAATGGTCTTGAAATACAGGGCACAATGGTCTTGAAATACAGGGCACAATGGTCTTGAAATACAGGGCACAATGGTCTTGAAATACAGGGCACAATGGTCTTGAAATACAGGGCACAATGGTCTTGAAATACAGGGCACAATGGCCTTGAAATACAGGGCACAATGGCCTTGAAATACAGGGCACAATGGCCTTGATATACAGGGCACAATGGCCTTGAAATACAGGGCACAATGGCCTTGAAATACAGGGCACAATGGTCTTGAAATACAGGGCAAAATGGCCTTGAAATACAGGGCACAATGGTCTTGAAATACAGGGCACAATGGCCTTGAAATACAGGGCACAATAGTCTTGAAATACAGGGCACAATGGCCTTGAAATACAGGGCACAATGGTCTTGAAATACAGGGCACAATGGTCTTGAAATACAGGGCACAATGGTCTTGAAATACAGGGCACAATGGTCTTGAAATACAGGGCACAATGGCCTTGAAATACAGGGCACAATGGCCTTGAAATACAGGGCACAATGGCCTTGAAATACAGGGCACAATGGTCTTGAAATGCAGGGCACAATGGTCTTGAAATACAGGGCACAATGGTCTTGAAATACAGGGCACAATGGTCTTGAAATACAGGGCACAATGGTCTTGAAATACAGGGCACAATGGTCTTGAAATACAGGGCACAATGGTATTGAAATACAGGGCACAATGGTCTTGAAATACAGGGCACAATGGCCTTGAAATACAGGGCACAATGGCCTTGAAATACAGGGCACAATGGCCTTGAAATACAGGGCACAATGGTCTTGAAATACAGGGCACAATGGCCTTGAAATACAGGGCACAATGGCCTTGAAATACAGGGCACAAGGGCCTTGATATACAGGGCACAATGGTCTTGAAATACAGGGCACAATGGTATTGAAATTACAGGGCACAGTGGTCTTGAAATACAGGGCACAATGGTCTTCAAATACAGGGCACAATGGTCTTGAAATACAGGGCACAATGGCCTTGAAATACAGGGCACAATGGTCTTGAAATACAGGGCACAATGGTATTGAAATACAGGGCACAATGGCCTTGAAATACAGGGCACAATGGTATTGAAATACAGGGCACAATGGCCTTGAAATACAGGGCACAATGGTCTTAAAATACAGGGCACAATGGTCTTGAAATACAGGGCACAATGGTCTTGAAATACAGGGCACAATGGTCTTTAAATACAGGGCACAATGGTCTTGAAATACAGGGCACAATGGCCTTGAAATACAGGGCACAATGGTCTTGAAATACAGGGCACAATGGCCTTGAAATACAGGGCACAATGGTCTTGAAATACAGGGCACAATGGTCTTGAAATACAGGGCACAATGGTATTGAAATTACAGGGCACAGTGGTCTTGAAATACAGGGCACAATGGTCTTCAAATACAGGGCACAATGGTCTTGAAATACAGGGCACAATGGCCTTGAAATACAGGGCACAATGGTCTTGAAATACAGGGCACAATGGTATTGAAATACAGGGCACAATGGCCTTGAAATACAGGGCACAATGGTATTGAAATACAGGGCACAATGGCCTTGAAATACAGGGCACAATGGTCTTAAAATACAGGGCACAATGGTCTTGAAATACAGGGCACAATGGTCTTGAAATACAGGGCACAATGGTCTTTAAATACAGGGCACAATGGTCTTGAAATACAGGGCACAATGGTCTTGAAATACAGGGCACAATGGCCTTGAAATACAGGGCACAATGGCCTTGAAATACAGGGCACAATGGTCTTGAAATACAGGGCACATTTGGCCTTGAAATGCAGGGCACAATGGTCTTGAAATACAGGGCACAATGGCATTGAAATACAGGGCACAATGGTCTTGAAATACAGGGCACAATGGTCTTGAAATACAGGGCAAAATGGCCTTGAAATACAGGGCACAATGGTCTTGAAATACAGGGCACAATGGTATTGAAATACAGGGCACAATGGCCTTGAAATACAGGGCACAATGATATTGAAATACAGGGCACAATGGCCTTGAAATACAGGGCACAATGGTCTTAAAATACAGGGCACAATGGTCTTGAAATACAGGGCACAATGGTCTTGAAATACAGGGCACAATGGTCTTGAAATACAGGGCACAATGGTCTTGAAATACAGGGCACAATGGCCTTGAAATACAGTGCACAATGGTCTTGAAATACAGGGCACAATGGCCTTGAAATACAGGGCACAATGGTCTTGAAATACAGGGCACAATGGTATTGAAATTACAGGGCACAGTGTTCTTGAAATACAGGGCACAATGGTCTTGAAATACAGGGCACAATGGTCTTGAAATACAGGGCACAATGGCCTTGAAATACAGGGCACAATGGTATTGAAATACAGGGCACAATGGCCTTGAAATACAGGGCACAATGGTCTTAAAATACAGGGCACAATGGTCTTGAAATACAGGGCACAATGGTCTTGAAATACAGGGCACAATGGTCTTTAAATACAGGGTACAATGGTCTTGAAATACAGGGCACAATGGTCTTGAAATACAGGGCACAATGGCCTTGAAATAGAGGGCACAATGGCCTTGAAATACAGGGCACAATGGCCTTGAAATACAGGGCACAATGGTCTTGAAATACAGGGCACAATGGTCTTGAAATACAGGGCACAATGGCCTTGAAATACAGGGCACAATGGTCTTGAAATACAGGGCACAATGGTATTGAAATACAGGGCACAATGGCCTTGAAATACAGGGCACAATGATATTGAAATACAGGGCACAATGGCCTTGAAATACAGGGCACAATGGTCTTAAAATACAGGGTACAATGGTCTTGAAATACAGGGCACAATGGTCTTGAAATACAGGGCACAATGGTCTTTAAATACAGGGCACAATGGTCTTGAAATACAGGGCACAATGGCCTTGAAATACAGGGCACAATGGTCTTGAAATACAGGGCACAATGGTCTTGAAATACAGGGCACAATGGCCTTGAAATACAGGGCACAATGGTCTTGAAATACAGGGCACAATGGCCTTGAAATACAGGGCACAATGGTCTTGAAATACAGGGCACAATGGTATTGAAATACAGGGCACAATGGCCTTGAAATACAGGGCACAATGATATTGAAATACAGTGCACAATGGCCTTGAAATACAGGGCACAATGGTCTTAAAATACAGGGCACAATGGTCTTGAAATACAGGGCACAATGGTATTGAAATACAGGGCACAATGGTCTTGAAATACAGGGCACAATGGTCTTGAAATACAGGGCACAATGGTCTTTAAATACAGGGCACAATGGTCTTGAAATACAGGGCACAATGGTCTTGAAATACAGGGTACAATGGCCTTGAAATACAGGGCACAATGGCCTTGAAATACAGGGCACAATGGTCTTGAAATACAGGGCACATTTGGCCTTGAAATGCAGGGCACAATGGTCTTGAAATACAGGGCACAATGGCCTTGAAATACAGGGCACAATGGTCTTGAAATACAGGGCACAATGGCCTTGAAATACAGGGCACAATGGTCTTGAAATACAGGGCACAATGGTCTTGAAATACAGGGCACAATGGTCTTGAAATACAGGGCACAATGGCCTTGAAATACAGTGCACAATGGTCTTGAAATACAGGGCACAATGGCCTTGAAATACAGTGCACAATGGTCTTGAAATACAGGGCACAATGGTCTTGAAATACAGGGCACAATGGTATTGAAATTACAGGGCACAGTGTTCTTGAAATACAGGGCACAATGGTCTTGAAATACAGGGCACAATGGTCTTGAAATACAGGG
This sequence comes from Oncorhynchus mykiss, assembly GCF_013265735.2. Lineage (NCBI taxonomy): Eukaryota > Metazoa > Chordata > Actinopteri > Salmoniformes > Salmonidae > Oncorhynchus > Oncorhynchus mykiss. The sequence continues at coordinate 6,885,794 of NC_050571.1, read as the reverse complement.
CACAATGGCCTTGAAATACAGGGCACAATGGTATTGAAATACAGGGCACAATGGCCTTGAAATACAGGGCACAATGGTCTTAAAATACAGGGCACAATGGTCTTGAAATACAGGGCACAATGGTCTTGAAATACAGGGCACAATGGTCTTTAAATACAGGGTACAATGGTCTTGAAATACAGGGCACAATGGTCTTGAAATACAGGGCACAATGGCCTTGAAATAGAGGGCACAATGGCCTTGAAATACAGGGCACAATGGCCTTGAAATACAGGGCACAATGGTCTTGAAATACAGGGCACAATGGTCTTGAAATACAGGGCACAATGGCCTTGAAATACAGGGCACAATGGTATTGAAATACAGGGCACAATGGTATTGAAATACAGGGCACAATGGCCTTGAAATACAGGGCACAATGATATTGAAATACAGGGCACAATGGCCTTGAAATACAGGGCACAATGGTCTTAAAATACAGGGTACAATGGTCTTGAAATACAGGGCACAATGGTCTTGAAATACAGGGCACAATGGTCTTTAAATACAGGGCACAATGGTCTTGAAATACAGGGCACAATGGCCTTGAAATACAGGGCACAATGGTCTTGAAATACAGGGCACAATGGTCTTGAAATACAGGGCACAATGGCCTTGAAATACAGGGCACAATGGTCTTGAAATACAGGGCACAATGGCCTTGAAATACAGGGCACAATGGTCTTGAAATACAGGGCACAATGGTATTGAAATACAGGGCACAATTGCCTTGAAATACAGGGCACAATGATATTGAAATACAGTGCACAATGGCCTTGAAATACAGGGCACAATGGTCTTAAAATACAGGGCACAATGGTCTTGAAATACAGGGCACAATGGTATTGAAATACAGGGCACAATGGTCTTGAAATACAGGGCACAATGGTCTTGAAATACAGGGCACAATGGTCTTTAAATACAGGGCACAATGGTCTTGAAATACAGGGCACAATGGTCTTGAAATACAGGGTACAATGGCCTTGAAATACAGGGCACAATGGCCTTGAAATACAGGGCACAATGGTCTTGAAATACAGGGCACATTTGGCCTTGAAATGCAGGGCACAATGGTCTTTAAATACAGGGCACAATGGTCTTGAAATACAGGGCACAATGGTCTTGAAATACAGGGGACAATGGCCTTGAAATACAGGGGACAATGGCCTTGAAATACAGGGGACAATGGCCTTGAAATACAGGGGACAATGGCCTTGAAATACAGGGGACAATGGCACTGAAATACAGGGGACAATGCTTTTACACAACAAACTTCCACTCCCAGGGAGAAAATGATAATTCAGCAGGGACAATCATCGAAGGGAAATAGCATCACGTATTGTTCGATGTCCATAATGGGCTCTTTAAATCAGGCACTGTTACAGTAGAATCATGGGGCCACAGGAAGAGGAGAGAAACGGGGCGGCAGGGTAGCCTTAGAGCGTTGGACTAGTAACCGGAAGGTTGCAAGATCAAATCCCCGAGCTGACAAGGTACAAATCTGTCGTTCTGCCCCTGAACAAGGCAGTTAACCCACCGTTCCTAGGCCGTCATTGAAAATAAGAATTTGTTCTTAACTGACTTGCCTAGTTAAATAAAGGTTTAAAAAAAAGAGAAACATTCAAAATAATTCACAGCATTGAAATGATTTGTATTATTACTTGACAGAACAGGGTGCCAAAGACTGTACATCGTAACGTTGGGTATCCATAAGGGTGAAAATACAGCAGAAACATGTTGCAATTTTAAAACTAGCTTATTTTCCCATTCCAATTCCGATGGAATTGATTGCTTGCTGTTATTAGGTATTCTCAGTGCTATTCCCCACTGCTGAATGAACTGAGGCATGTATTCCCTTGACTGCTACACTGAAAATAAACCTTGGGATAATTGCAATAGAAGTGTATGGGGGTGGCAAATTGAGGTTGTGCAGTGCCCTACAGCCTATTTATAGATGTTCAGCGAACTGCTTTACAAAATTACTTGCGAGTGGCCTGTGTGGTGTGTGTGTGCCTGTGTGGTGTGTGTGCGCCTGTGTGGTGTGTGTGCGCCTGTGTGGTGTGTGTGCGCCTGTGCAGAGAGTATTTTTTGTTGTCGTTGTACTTTTAACCTCCCCAATTGGTAGATACAGTCTTGTCCCATCTCTGCAACTCCCGTACGGACTCGGGAGAGGCGAAGGTCGAGAGCCATGCGTCCTCAGAAACACGACCCTGCCAAGCCGCACTGCTTCTTGACACACTTCACTCCGGAAGCACCAATGTGTCCGAGGAAACACAGTACAACTGGCAACCGGAGGTCAGCTTGCAGGCGCCCGGCCCGCCACAAGGGGTCGCGAATGGACAAGGACATCCCAGCCGGCCAAACCCTCCCCTAACCCGGACAAACACTGGGCCAATTGCACGCTGAGTCATGGGTCTCCCGGTCACGGGCCGGCTGTGACACAGCCTGGGATCGAACCCGTGTCTGTAGCGATGCCTTAGACCGCTGCACCACTAGGGAGGCCGTAATAAGCTAGTTAACACATAGATGGAGTGCCCTGGTCAAATAGTACACTATACTATATTAGGGTGACACAGGGCTCTGGTCAAAGTAATGCACTAAGTAGGGAATAGGGTGCCATTTTGGGATACAGCGGGTTTATTTGTTATTTGTTCAACATATGTCACTCCATAGACGAGTATCTTTACGTATCTAATTTTTAAGTATCTTTAGAGTCTTTAGAGCATTTTTCTTTATGCCAAATGTTTATAAACTTAAATCTTAAACTCATATGTGTTCTCTGTCCTCGAACACAATGCTCTGTATTTACTCTGCTCGGTCATATTTAGCTTCATCGAATAACACAATATGCCACAAAACGAACATCTCGTTCACTGAACATCTTCATTAACTGAATGAATGAGAAGTTGCCGTTGGTGTCGATGAACAGTCAACGCAAAGCCCATGCGTGAGATCACCTGACGATAAGAAAATCAGCCTTCTGACACTGATGCAGCGACTTCAAGAAATAATCAGACTGAGGCTTGTGCTCGAGACAGGAGTTTGATATCATGTTTGAACTACAGTCTGAAGATTGTGGTGTTGATG